>NC_090656.1:202621922-202921922 GCF_040937935.1 Hyperolius riggenbachi
TTTCTAAATTCCTGTTCCATAGTACCCCCTATGTCTCCACTATCCACAAAGATTTCATCTAAATTAATGATTCTCTTAGCTCTTTGTTCAAATGGATCCATTTTTTTGCACAAAGGGGTTCAGATAAAAAGTACAGATAAATGTAATTTTTTCCTATAGATGCTTACTATAAGAGATAATACAATGTAAAAATCCTGGACATAAATTCAGCTAATAATTGAGGGCTAGGTCGCTCCTCTTACACCATCACAAACTATTATCACAAGAGGTCAGCGCTCATAGCAGGATTTTAAAACAAAAACAAAAACTCAGCCAGTTCGCCCTCTCTTTACAATAAACAGATATATAAACAAGAGAGTTGGCGCTCTGGTAATATGAAACACACTTTGCATCAAAAAGTCCATGTATAAAAGACCTAAAAATATAAAATGTCCATAAACATCTAGAATTTGCAGTATATCATCTTCTGTTGTCAATACATGGATACTGAAGGTCCTAATTCAGGGTACGTGTGAGTGGACCACCACCAACACCCTTTGTGTGCCACTCACCGCTGTGTTAGACCAACCAATGGTCTATATGCACCTTGGGACCGTTCCCGGGTCGTCCCCCACCTCTCGACCAACAGTTCTTTGTGTTCCAGATGTAGTTTATCAAGACCTCAATAAAAAAGGCTGGACATAGCGTAATACTGCTAAAAAAAATTTTAATGATAAAAAAACTATTGCACTTACAATCTGCAGACGGTTAAAACGCAATGAGTAATTTTGGCACGGGCTCTCCCCCGCAAAGGTGGCCTGGCTGGCTGGCTTGGGCTGACCCTGTCGTTTTTCTCCGCTGCGCATACGGAAGACGCCGGGGTGCCTGCTCGCCTCCTCACCACGCTGCTCCGTGCTCAATCAACTTCCGCATTGGACTCCGCCCTATCGATTTCGTCACCTCGTGACTCATCAGGGGCTCGGAGTCCAATGCGTCAGACGTGTCAGATATAGCGACTCCCTCAACCCGCCCCCTCCGTGCGTAACCCCTCCGTGCGTAACCCATCCACACCCATTACAGTGTTGACTAATGCAAATGACATCCCTCCTACCCTTCGCAATGCTGCCAAGCCTTCCAGCTAAACCATCCAGCAGGCAAGCCCACATATCAATATTCCCCTACATACAGTCAGTTCCCTTAATGCCTCCACCCCAAAAAGACACCATAAGCCATTTCCATAATACATCACCCCTTCTCCAAAGTATGTTTACCCATATTAAAAAACAACCTCCTCCCATTCTACTCCTACTCCCCTCCCCCCCCCCCCCCCACTCTGCATTTATCGTGACTGATACCTTACAGTATTCCTGTGACAACCGCCACATCCCTTCATCTCGGTTTTCATGTATCACCTATCACATATTATCAAATACCTGCTATCTGCATATTGTTACATATCCACTGCGTGCCTCACTCCCCAGGGGCCCGGGTGCATGCACACACATCACATCCCTCCCCCTGCCAGGAGGGCCACCCCAGCGGCACTGTGCCATACCACCCCTATCACTTCTCCCCCCATACCCACCTAATCACCCAAAAAACATACCAGGTCTATATCTATATTTAACCCTTCAGGTCTGAGGGTTCCCATATTATGAATCCATTTTGTTTCCTCCTGTGAGACCCTCTTTAGTTTGTTGCACCCTCTCCAATGGGGTATTATTTTTTGCAGTGCACAAAAAGATAAGCCTTTAGGGTCACAGTTGTGATGAGTACCAAAATGTGCTGAGAGGCTATGATTAGGATACCCCTTCCGGATGTTACGAATATGCTCCCCCATTCTTTCCTTTAGGGTCCTAGTAGTTCTCCCGATATATTGCCATCCGCATTCGCACCAAGCAAGGTAAACCACATGCCTATCGTTACATGTGATAAATTCCCTAATATTAAAGTTTTTTCCATTACTAAAAGATATCACTTTATTAGTCTTTATACCCTTTGCCTCCCTGCAGGGTTTGCATCCTCGGCATGGAAAAAAACCGGCCGTTTGCCACCCTTGCATAGTTTGAACTTTTTTGGGGTCCACACAGCTCGGTGCTAGGAATTGTTTTAAATTTTGGGCCTTCCTGTATATAAACTTTGGTCTGCTGGGTATGACCCCTCTCAATATGAGGTCCGTTCCCAGTATATCCCAATGTCTAGTAATAATTTTCTGTAGCTGCCTATACTGAGTGTTATAACCTGTAATAAATGCGATTTCATACTCACCTCCATTCTCATTCTCATCTTTGTCCCTTAATAGCATATTCCTATCCAGATCTCCTATCTTTCTAATCTCATCATCCAGCTCTATTTCTGGATAACCCTTCTCCATGAATCTCTCCTTTAGTATCCCAGCTTGTTGGTAATAATCTCCTAGATTTGTGCAATTTCGTTTCATTCTCATAAATTGCCCTTTGGGGATCCCCCTAATCCATGCTGGGTGATGGCAGCTATCCGTACTTATATACCCATTTCTGTCAGTTTCCTTGAAGTAACTTTTTGTCCCCATTTTGCTACCCTCTCGTAAGATTTCTAGATCCAAAAACTGCATACTCTTATCATTGTACTGCATAGTGAGGGAAATACTCAAGTCATTATCATTTAGCTGCCCCAGAAAAATCTGCAGGCTCTCAGTCCCTCCACCCCATACAAAGAATAGGTCATCAATAAAGCGTCGCCATATTCTTATGGGCCCCCCCTTCTCTAATACGGATTGTTCCCATTTCCCCATGAACAAGTTTGCCAGGCTAGGGGCATAGCTTGCCCCCATGGCACACCCCTTCGTCTGACTATAGAAGGTGCCATCATGCCAGAAATAGTTTCTTTCCAAGGCAAACCTCAAAAGTTTCAGTACATACTCTCTTTGCTCATCCTTGATCTTACCCTCCTTCCCCCCTATAGTTATGAGGGGACACAAGGTGTGAGTTATGGACCACAGGGGGAGGGGGGGGGTCGGAGGGGTGGATGGGGAGGGGGAAACAGAGGGTGGGGATCCAATAGGGGGGGCGCAAGGAGCCCTCAAAAAGCAATGGAGAGAGGATATGGAAGAGGCATCAGAAATGAACCCCAAAATCAATACGGCATTCCGGTGTATAACCGGTATGACCCTATCAGGCAGCACCAGTCAATGGAGCCTTTTTTAGAGAATGGCCCCAGATATGGGGAGAGGGAATGGAGACTGGAAGGCCCAGGACACAACATGTACCAGTATGGAAAAAGAGAACAAGACGAGGCACAAGGGGGGGGAAGAGGGGTAAAAAGGATAAGAAATCTGTAGGTGAAGGGGTATATAATATAAGCGGAATTGACTTGAGCAGTAAAGAATTGAGAATCCTAGATAAAGGCCTGAAGTATGCGCCAAAGCAAGGTTTGGATAAATTTAGCACCTATATAGATATAAACAAATTTGCCAGGAAACTCCATTTAAAGAAATATTTTGTTGGACGACCAATAAGACCACACAGTAAGGTGACTCAGGATGGTTATGCCCACACTAAATTGCGAAATAAATCTACCTTTAACCCCCAGGATAGCAATTACAATGCTATTGAGGTTTTTAAAAACATGGTCATCAAAGATATGAACCAGATACCAGAGTTTAAAGGTGGGCACATGAAGGAATTAGCTAAAGAAATGTTGGAAGGGAAGGGATTGGTAGTACGACCAGCGGACAAGGGAGGGGGGGGTAGTAGTTCTAAGTAAAGGTCAGTATAAAACTGAATTGGATAGATTGGTGAATGATAGAACGGCATACACCCCATTGAAGGGGGACCCCACATGCAAGTATCTTGCAGAACTGAGGGAGATACTTAAGGAGGGCTTAGATGGGGGCCTCATCACGGATGATGAATTTAAATACATTATACCTGATACACCCAGAATACCGATCATCTACCAAGTTCCGAAAATACATAAAAATAGAACGCAACCACCGGGCAGGCCTATAGTCAGTGGAATAGGATCAGTAACCCACAGACTCGGACAATACCTAGATGAGTTCTTGAAACCTTTGGTGATGAATCTACCATATGTACTAAAAGACACCAAACATATGCTCCAGATATTGCATGATGAATCTATTGGGGGGGGAGAAGTGATGGTAACAATGGACGTTGCATCTCTATATACAAATATAAAGCATGACCAGGGAATACAAGCGGTTGATTTCTTTTTTAGGAAGGAGGGTAAGATCAAGGATGAGCAAAGAGAGTATGTACTGAAACTTTTGAGGTTTGCCCTGGAAAGAAACTATTTCTGGCATGATGGCACCTTCTATAGTCAGACGAAGGGGTGTGCCATGGGGGCAAGCTATGCCCCTAGCCTGGCAAACTTGTTCATGGGGAAATGGGAACAATCCGTATTAGAGAAGGGGGGGCCCATAAGAATATGGCGACGCTTTATTGATGACCTATTCTTTGTATGGGGTGGAGGGACTGAGAGCCTGCAGATTTTTCTGGGGCAGCTAAATGATAATGACTTGAGTATTTCCCTCACTATGCAGTACAATGATAAGAGTATGCAGTTTTTGGATCTAGAAATCTTACGAGAGGGTAGCAAAATGGGGACAAAAAGTTACTTCAAGGAAACTGACAGAAATGGGTATATAAGTACGGATAGCTGCCATCACCCAGCATGGATTAGGGGGATCCCCAAAGGGCAATTTATGAGAATGAAACGAAATTGCACAAATCTAGGAGATTATTACCAACAAGCTGGGATACTAAAGGAGAGATTCATGGAGAAGGGTTATCCAGAAATAGAGCTGGATGATGAGATTAGAAAGATAGGAGATCTGGATAGGAATATGCTATTAAGGGACAAAGATGAGAATGAGAATGGAGGTGAGTATGAAATCGCATTTATTACAGGTTATAACACTCAGTATAGGCAGCTACAGAAAATTATTACTAGACATTGGGATATACTGGGAACGGACCTCATATTGAGAGGGGTCATACCCAGCAGACCAAAGTTTATATACAGGAAGGCCCAAAATTTAAAACAATTCCTAGCACCGAGCTGTGTGGACCCCAAAAAAGTTCAAACTATGCAAGGGTGGCAAACGGCCGGTTTTTTTCCATGCCGAGGATGCAAACCCTGCAGGGAGGCAAAGGGTATAAAGACTAATAAAGTGATATCTTTTAGTAATGGAAAAAACTTTAATATTAGGGAATTTATCACATGTAACGATAGGCATGTGGTTTACCTTGCTTGGTGCGAATGCGGATGGCAATATATCGGGAGAACTACTAGGACCCTAAAGGAAAGAATGGGGGAGCATATTCGTAACATCCGGAAGGGGTATCCTAATCATAGCCTCTCAGCACATTTTGGTACTCATCACAACTGTGACCCTAAAGGCTTATCTTTTTGTGCACTGCAAAAAATAATACCCCATTGGAGAGGGTGCAACAAACTAAAGAGGGTCTCACAGGAGGAAACAAAATGGATTCATAATATGGGAACCCTCAGACCTGAAGGGTTAAATATAGATATAGACCTGGTATGTTTTTTGGGTGATTAGGTGGGTATGGGGGGAGAAGTGATAGGGGTGGTATGGCACAGTGCCGCTGGGGTGGCCCTCCTGGCAGGGGGAGGGATGTGATGTGTGTGCATGCACCCGGGCCCCTGGGGAGTGAGGCACGCAGTGGATATGTAACAATATGCAGATAGCAGGTATTTGATAATATGTGATAGGTGATACATGAAAACCGAGATGAAGGGATGTGGCGGTTGTCACAGGAATACTGTAAGGTATCAGTCACGATAAATGCAGAGTGGGGGGGGGGGGGGGGGAGTAGGAGTAGAATGGGAGGAGGTTGTTTTTTAATATGGGTAAACATACTTTGGAGAAGGGGTGATGTATTATGGAAATGGCCTATGGTGTCTTTTTGGGGTGGAGGCATTAAGGGAACTGACTGTATGTAGGGGAATATTGATATGTGGGCTTGCCTGCTGGATGGTTTAGCTGGAAGGCTTGGCAGCATTGCGAAGGGTAGGAGGGATGTCATTTGCATTAGTCAACACTGTAATGGGTGTGGATGGGTTACGCACGGAGGGGTTACGCACGGAGGGGGCGGGTTGAGGGAGTCGCTATATCTGACACGTCTGACGCATTGGACTCCGAGCCCCTGATGAGTCACGAGGTGACGAAATCGATAGGGCGGAGTCCAATGCGGAAGTTGATTGAGCACGGAGCAGCGTGGTGAGGAGGCGAGCAGGCACCCCGGCGTCTTCCGTATGCGCAGCGGAGAAAAACGACAGGGTCAGCCCAAGCCAGCCAGCCAGGCCACCTTTGCGGGGGAGAGCCCGTGCCAAAATTACTCATGCGTTTTAACCGTCTGCAGATTGTAAGTGCAATAGTTTTTTATCATTAAAATTTTTTTTAGCAGTATTACGCTATGTCCAGCCTTTTTTATTGAGGTCTTGATAAACTACATCTGGAACACAAAGAACTGTTGGTCGAGAGGTGGGGGACGACCCGGGAACGGTCCCAAGGTGCATATAGACCATTGGTTGGTCTAACACAGCGGTGAGTGGCACACAAAGGGTGTTGGTGGTGGTCCACTCACACGTACCTGAATTAGGACCTTCAGTATCCATGTATTGACGACAGAAGATGATATACTGCAAATTCTAGATGTTTATGGACATTTTATATTTTTAGGTCTTTTATACATGGACTTTTGATGCAAAGTGTGTTTCATATTACCAGAGCGCCAACTCTCTTGTTTATATATCTGTTTATTGTAAAGAGAGGGCGAACTGGCTGAGTTTTTGTTTTTGTTTTAAATCCTGCTATGAGCGCTGACCTCTTGTGATAATAGTTTGTGATGGTGTAAGAGGAGCGACCTAGCCTCAATTATTAGCTGAATTTATGTCCAGGATTTTTACATTGTATTATCTCTTATAGTAAGCATCTATAGGAAAAAATTACATTTATCTGTACTTTTTATCTGAACCCCTTTGTGCAAAAAATGGATCCATTTGAACAAAGAGCTAAGAGAATCATTAATTTAGATGAAATCTTTGTGGATAGTGGAGACATAGGGGGTACTATGGAACAGGAATTTAGAAAATTACAAACAGTTATGGTAAAGGAACAGGGCACATGGTGGGACCTGGCCGCACTGACAAAATACGACAAAGAGGGCATTGTACCCAAGAGACTGAGATGGGATCTTATGGCTAATGATGGGGAGGATGATGAAGAAAACGATAAAGAATGGGAAGAGTATTTTGATAAGTGTGGCCAGGGCCTTGTGAAATTACTGATGAAAAGAAAGAATAAAAGGTTAGAAAGGCTAGGGGGAGAAATTGATAACATCAAAATTAAAATGACCCCATTGAATAACTCAGAGGAGTATAAAAGTAGGTCAAAAAGACTAGGGGAGTTTTTGGAAAAAAATGAGAAAGAGATTAGGGCTGAAAAACAAAAAAAGTTCCAGAGGGATGCAGATGCAACTAGGAAAAAGGAAACGTACAGATGGCAGATTAAGAAGAAGGAGGATCTAAAAGCAGCAGAGGTACAAGCAAAAATAGAAAAGGAAAAGCAGGCTCCAAAACAACCTCCAAATGAGGATCACAGAGTGGGTCCCAGGCCCCCCTATAGTTATGAGGGGACACAAGGTGTGAGTTATGGACCACAGGGGGAGGGGGGGGGGAGGAGGGGTGGATGGGGAGGGGGAAACAGAGGGTGGGGATCCAATAGGGGGGGCACAAGGAGCCCTCAAAAAGCAATGGAGAGAGGATATGGAAGAGGCATCAGAAATGAACCCCAAAATCAATACGGCATTCCGGTGTATAACCGGTATGACCCTATCAGGCAGCACCAGTCAATGGAGCCTTTTTTAGAGAATGGCCCCAGATATGGGGAGAGGGAATGGAGACTGGAAGGCCCAGGACACAACATGTACCAGTATGGAAAAAGAGAACAAGACGAGGCACAAGGGGGGGGAAGAGGGGTAAAAAGGATAAGAAATCTGTAGGTGAAGGGGTATATAATATAAGCGGAATTGACTTGAGCAGTAAAGAATTGAGAATCCTAGATAAAGGCCTGAAGTATGCGCCAAAGCAAGGTTTGGATAAATTTAGCACCTATATAGATATAAACAAATTTGCCAGGAAACTCCATTTAAAGAAATATTTTGTTGGACGACCAATAAGACCACACAGTAAGGTGACTCAGGATGGTTATGCCCACACTAAATTGCGAAATAAATCTACCTTTAACCCCCAGGATAGCAATTACAATGCTATTGAGGTTTTTAAAAACATGGTCATCAAAGATATGAACCAGATACCAGAGTTTAAAGGTGGGCACATGAAGGAATTAGCTAAAGAAATGTTGGAAGGGAAGGGATTGGTAGTACGACCAGCGGACAAGGGAGGGGGGGTAGTAGTTCTAAATAAAGGTCAGTATAAAACTGAATTGGATAGATTGGTGAATGATAGAACGGCATACACCCCATTGAAGGGGGACCCCACATGCAAGTATCTTGCAGAACTGAGGGAGATACTTAAGGAGGGCTTAGATGGGGGCCTCATCACGGATGATGAATTTAAATACATTATACCTGATACACCCAGAATACCGATCATCTACCAAGTTCCGAAAATACATAAAAATAGAACGCAACCACCGGGCAGGCCTATAGTCAGTGGAATAGGATCAGTAACCCACAGACTCGGACAATACCTAGATGAGTTCTTGAAACCTTTGGTGATGAATCTACCATATGTACTAAAAGACACCAAACATATGCTCCAGATATTGCATGATGAATCTATTGGGGGGGAAGAAGTGATGGTAACAATGGACGTTGCATCTCTATATACAAATATAAAGCATGACCAGGGAATACAAGCGGTTGATTTCTTTTTTAGGAAGGAGGGTAAGATCAAGGATGAGCAAAGAGAGTATGTACTGAAACTTTTGAGGTTTGCCCTGGAAAGAAACTATTTCTGGCATGATGGCACCTTCTATAGTCAGACGAAGGGGTGTGCCATGGGGGCAAGCTATGCCCCTAGCCTGGCAAACTTGTTCATGGGGAAATGGGAACAATCCGTATTAGAGAAGGGGGGGCCCATAAGAATATGGCGACGCTTTATTGATGACCTATTCTTTGTATGGGGTGGAGGGACTGAGAGCCTGCAGATTTTTCTGGGGCAGCTAAATGATAATGACTTGAGTATTTCCCTCACTATGCAGTACAATGATAAGAGTATGCAGTTTTTGGATCTAGAAATCTTACGAGAGGGTAGCAAAATGGGGACAAAAAGTTACTTCAAGGAAACTGACAGAAATGGGTATATAAGTACGGATAGCTGCCATCACCCAGCATGGATTAGGGGGATCCCCAAAGGGCAATTTATGAGAATGAAACGAAATTGCACAAATCTAGGAGATTATTACCAACAAGCTGGGATACTAAAGGAGAGATTCATGGAGAAGGGTTATCCAGAAATAGAGCTGGATGATGAGATTAGAAAGATAGGAGATCTGGATAGGAATATGCTATTAAGGGACAAAGATGAGAATGAGAATGGAGGTGAGTATGAAATCGCATTTATTACAGGTTATAACACTCAGTATAGGCAGCTACAGAAAATTATTACTAGACATTGGGATATACTGGGAACGGACCTCATATTGAGAGGGGTCATACCCAGCAGACCAAAGTTTATATACAGGAAGGCCCAAAATTTAAAACAATTCCTAGCACCGAGCTGTGTGGACCCCAAAAAAGTTCAAACTATGCAAGGGTGGCAAACGGCCGGTTTTTTTCCATGCCGAGGATGCAAACCCTGCAGGGAGGCAAAGGGTATAAAGACTAATAAAGTGATATCTTTTAGTAATGGAAAAAACTTTAATATTAGGGAATTTATCACATGTAACGATAGGCATGTGGTTTACCTTGCTTGGTGCGAATGCGGATGGCAATATATCGGGAGAACTACTAGGACCCTAAAGGAAAGAATGGGGGAGCATATTCGTAACATCCGGAAGGGGTATCCTAATCATAGCCTCTCAGCACATTTTGGTACTCATCACAACTGTGACCCTAAAGGCTTATCTTTTTGTGCACTGCAAAAAATAATACCCCATTGGAGAGGGTGCAACAAACTAAAGAGGGTCTCACAGGAGGAAACAAAATGGATTCATAATATGGGAACCCTCAGACCTGAAGGGTTAAATATAGATATAGACCTGGTATGTTTTTTGGGTGATTAGGTGGGTATGGGGGGAGAAGTGATAGGGGTGGTATGGCACAGTGCCGCTGGGGTGGCCCTCCTGGCAGGGGGAGGGATGTGATGTGTGTGCATGCACCCGGGCCCCTGGGGAGTGAGGCACGCAGTGGATATGTAACAATATGCAGATAGCAGGTATTTGATAATATGTGATAGGTGATACATGAAAACCGAGATGAAGGGATGTGGCGGTTGTCACAGGAATACTGTAAGGTATCAGTCACGATAAATGCAGAGTGGGGGGGGGGGGGAGGGGAGTAGGAGTAGAATGGGAGGAGGTTGTTTTTTAATATGGGTAAACATACTTTGGAGAAGGGGTGATGTATTATGGAAATGGCCTATGGTGTCTTTTTGGGGTGGAGGCATTAAGGGAACTGACTGTATGTAGGGGAATATTGATATGTGGGCTTGCCTGCTGGATGGTTTAGCTGGAAGGCTTGGCAGCATTGCGAAGGGTAGGAGGGATGTCATTTGCATTAGTCAACACTGTAATGGGTGTGGATGGGTTACGCACGGAGGGGTTACGCACGGAGGGGGCGGGTTGAGGGAGTCGCTATATCTGACACGTCTGACGCATTGGACTCCGAGCCCCTGATGAGTCACGAGGTGACGAAATCGATAGGGCGGAGTCCAATGCGGAAGTTGATTGAGCACGGAGCAGCGTGGTGAGGAGGCGAGCAGGCACCCCGGCGTCTTCCGTATGCGCAGCGGAGAAAAACGACAGGGTCAGCCCAAGCCAGCCAGCCAGGCCACCTTTGCGGGGGAGAGCCCGTGCCAAAATTACTCATGCGTTTTAACCGTCTGCAGATTGTAAGTGCAATAGTTTTTTATCATTAAAAATTTTTTTAGCAGTATTACGCTATGTCCAGCCTTTTTTATTGAGGTCTTGATAAACTACATCTGGAACACAAAGAACTGTTGGTCGAGAGGTGGGGGACGACCCGGGAACGGTCCCAAGGTGCATATAGACCATTGGTTGGTCTAACACAGCGGTGAGTGGCACACAAAGGGTGTTGGTGGTGGTCCACTCACACGTACCTGAATTAGGACCTTCAGTATCCATGTATTGACAACAGAAGATGATATACTGCAAATTCTAGATGTTTATGGACATTTTATATTTTTAGGTCTTTTATACATGGACTTTTGATGCAAAGTGTGTTTCATATTACCAGAGCGCCAACTCTCTTGTTTATATATCTGTTTATTGTAAAGAGAGGGCGAACTGGCTGAGTTTTTGTTTTTGTTTTAAATCCTGCTATGAGCGCTGACCTCTTGTGATAATAACATAAAAGGTACGGCTGGATCTGATTAAAAAAATAGGTATTGCCAACATGAACAGGACTTTAAGGCAGATCTGTTTTCGCCATCTGTGTAGGATTAGGGGCTGTGTAACTGGCACAGTCTCCCCGGTGACCCCAGTGGCAGCTGTGACTGTGCTCTCAGGGGATCCCCAAGCTCCCTCTATGAGTCATTGTGGATGAGGCATCCTCTGGTCTGGAGTTGACTCACCAAATAATTGCATGCTGGAGTCATCCTGTGCTAATGGGGCCCTGTCACTGATCCCAGCATCATGCAGCTCAATAGCTCATCTCTGCAGCAAGAATAGAGGTGAATCAGCAGTATGTGAGGCCCCTGGCTGCCCGCAGAGCACTGGAGACACCAGAGTGTCCCACCGTGTCTGTGACCTGCAGGATCTGGAGGCTGTGATAGTGTTCCGATAGCGTCACTGCAGTGATTGAAAAGAAAGCACAGCTTTTAATACACCTTAAGATAGTCACCTTCAGGGTCCCACCACCACACATCCTTTAAAAACTCCTATTTATCAAGCTGATTCACCATCATTATTTTGGGACAATTCCAAAAATTTTCACACATCAGGATTGGAATGTCAGGTTTCCAAAGGCTCAATCTCTCACAGCTGCCACACACACACAGGACGATATGAAAGGCAGATCGATCATATTGTTTATCTGATATGATTGTATGAGCAGAGGCACATGTGTGACATCACACATGACATGCACCACGCATGCAAAGTGCCAGCAGCCACGAGGGACGTGCATTTGGAGAGCAGACACATCGGCAGACCAAGGAGAGGCAAAGTATTTGTCAGGCCTGTTGGGATTTCCACTCACGAATCAGCTCCAATGCCCCAATCTAACTACACACGTTTCATCCTATGTGGCCCGTCCCCGTCTGAACGGTTTTTAGTTACACCCAGGCCTTTAGTGTGCAAAGTATTGGAGCTGAATGCAGGGTGAGCGAATAAACCTACAGGCCAAACAAGGAAACAGAGTAAGCAAAGTCCAGCAACAGTCCAGGGTCATACACGGGTAATCAGATATTCGCAGTACAGGAGGGCTAGGCCAAGAGAGGTCAAAAACGTAACTGAGGTCAGCAAAGAGTCATAACGATAATCCAGGCAAGAGGTCGGTTCAGGCAGCAGACAGAGAGTGGTCAGGTTCCAGGCAGAAGGTTGATACACAAATTATCCAATAGAAGTAATCACATCCAGCAAAAGCACACAGCCAAAGCTATCACAGGCAATGACAGAAAGCACTCAGTAGGTTTAAATACTTCATGCAACCAATCAGTGGCCGGCCACATGCACAGAGCAGCCAATCACATGCAGGCAAGGTAGGAGCCGCATTAGGAGGCGCCGCCACTAGGGGGCTTTTCCTGATTGCGTCATTATGCGACACATGAGAAGCCACCGGGGGGACTGTGGACGAAGAGAGAGGACGGGCCGGGCAGCACGATGGGACGATGGGTGGAATAGGTGAGATATTCTCTATCTACCTTCCTCTGCGCCTACTCTGCTTTAAAAATGGGGGCAAAGGTGGCTGTCCTGACTTAAGAACAGATTCCCTATCTCGTTCGTTAACCGAGGACTACCTGTATCCTGACTATGTGTCAGCTATAGCATACTTGTCAAGGACATAACCTCCAACGTGAGAGACCAGGGTTCAATCCTGATCAGGGTCAACATCCAACATTTGACATTTATAAAATAAACCCCTGACTAAGTGTCAGCTGACTATGCTGTCAGCCGACACTACCTCTGTCGCCGCCTCAGACCATACTGCGGCCGAGAGGAGCGAGACATCCGCCCACTAGTATGCGCAGAGCGATCCCCAGTGCGCGCATCACCAGCAGAGGACGACCGCTGACATGCGGAAGTGGAGGACCCGACGCGACTCTCATCAGAAGCCAAAATTGGCGGCAACAAATGTGATTATTATGGTCGATCAGCCGTCAGATCTACAGATATATGGCCAGCTTAAACAGTAGCTGTGTTTACGGCAGTATATCTATGCCCTGGGGGAGTACTCTTCCCATCCCAGGGGTATACAAAATGGCTTTTGATGCGTAGAGCGTACATGCACACCCGCACTCGGCCCATTCACCAATCTAAGGGCCAGATTTATGAATAATCTCTGCTGTAACAAACAGCAGAGATTATTCACTGAAAAACTGTAAAAAACGAAACAAAACACTACTTTCACTTTTCTTATAGTATAGAAAGCTGTAATTAAGCTTTGTATACCCCGTGGCATCTAGTGGACAAACATAATGGTGCACTTCACTGATCACAAAAAAGTCAAATAAAAATCCTATTGACCCCTTTATGATGTCCCCACAGTCACTATAGTAAAAAACAAACAAACAAAAAAACTTGTAAAAAAAAGCCAATGTGACAGAATACATAAATTGTTACGTTAGAGACTTAGCTTTTTAAATATGTATGCCATGAGAGTATATCATTGTGTTCTTTTCTTTTGCAAATAAGGGATTGTAATTAAAAAAAAAGTACAAATGGGAAAAAATACACCTTTATTTCCAAATAAAATATTGTCGCCATACGCTGTATTAGGGACATAATTTAAATGTAGTAATGGGGACAAATGGGCAAATAAAATGTGTGAGTTTTATTTACAGTCACATATTTTATTTTAAAACTACAGGTCCTTCTAAAAAAATTAGCATATTGTGATAAAGTTCATTATTTTCTGTAATGTACTGATAAACATTAGACTTTCATATATTTTAGATTCATTACACACAACTGAAGTAGTTCAAGCCCTTTATTGTTTTAATATTGATGATTTTGGCATAAAGCTCATGAAAACCCAAAATTCCTATCTAAAAAAATTAGCATATCATGAAAAGGTTCTCTAAACGAGCTATTAACCTAACCATCTGAATCAACTAATTAACTCTAAACACCTGCAAAAGATTCCTGAGGCTTTTAAAACTCCCAGCCTGGGTCATTACTCAAAACCACAATCATGGGTAAGACTGCTATCCAGAAGGCCATCATTGACACCCTCAACCAAGAGGGTAAGACACAGAAAGAAATTTCTGAACGAATAGGCTGTTCCCAGAGTGCTGTATCAAGGCACCTCAGTGGGAAGTCTGTGGGAAGGAAAAAGTGTGGCAGAAAACGCTGCACAACGAGAAGAGGTGACTGGACCCTGAGGAAGATTGTGGAGAAGGACCGATTCCAGACCTTGGGGGACCTGCGGAAGCAGTGGACCGAGTCTGGAGTAGAAACATCCAGAGCCACCGTGTACAGGCGTGTGCAGGAAATGGGCTACAGGTGCCGCATCCCCCAGGTCAAGCCACTTTTGAACCAGAAACAGCGGCAGAGGCGCCTGACCTGGGCTACAGAGAAGCAGCACTGGACTGTTGTTCAGTGGTCCAAAGTACTTTTTTCGGATGAAAGCAACCAGGGGCGTCTCTAGCCATTTTGTCACTCCAGGCGAGAAAACCTGTGGCGCCCCCCCCCCCCCCCGCCCCCTGATGAAACTAATCGTAGCGCAGCAATGTTTCACCATAAGGTAAAAGTAATGCGCCAATGATTCACTTAAAATAGTCATAATGCGCCAATCTTTCACCAGAAAATAACCATAACGCAGCAATAATTCACCAGGAAATAATCGTAATGTGGGCAGCGTTCACCAGAAAATAATCGTAATGTGGCCAGTGTTCACCAGGAAGTAATCGTAATGTGGCCAGCATTCACCAGGAAATAATCGTAATCTGGCCAGCGTTCACCAGGAAATCATAACGTGGCCAGCGTTCACCAGGAAATAATCGTAATGTGGCCAGCGTTCACCAGGAAATAATCGTATGTGGCCAGCCTTCACCAGGAAATAATCATATGTGGCCAGCGTTACCCAGGAAATAATCGTATGTGGCCAGCGTTCACCAGAAAATAATCGTAATGTGGCCAGCGTTCACCAAGAAATAATCATAATGTGGCCAGCGTTCACCAGGAAATCGTAATGTGGCCAGCGTTCACCAGGAAATAATCGTAATGTGGCCAGCGTTCACCAGGAAATAATCGTAATGTGGCCAGCATTCACCAGGAAATAATCGTAACGTGGCCAGCGTTCACCAGAAAATAATCGTAATGTGGCCAACGTTCACCAGGAAATCGTAATGTGGCCAGCGTTCACCAGGAAATAATCGTAATGTGGCCAGCGTTCACCAGGAAATAATCGTAATGTGGCCAGCATTCACCAGGAAATAATCGTAACGTGGCCAGCGTTCACCAGAAAATAATCGTAATCTGGCCAGCGTTCACCAGGAAATCATAACGTGGCCAGCGTTCACCAGGAAATAATCGTAATGTGGCCAGCGTTCACCAGGAAATAATCGTATGTGGCCAGCCTTCACCAGGAAATAATCATATGTGGCCAGCGTTACCCAGGAAATAATCGTATGTGGCCAGCGTTCACCAGAAAATAATCGTAATGTGGCCAGCGTTCACCAAGAAATAATCATAATGTGGCCAGCGTTCACCAGGAAATCGTAATGTGGCCAGCGTTCACCAGGAAATAATCGTAATGTGGCCAGCGTTCACCAGGAAATAATCGTAATGTGGCCAGCATTCACCAGGAAATAATCGTAACGTGGCCAGCGTTCACCAGAAAATAATCGTAATGTGGCCAACGTTCACCAGGAAATCGTAATGTGGCCAGCGTTCACCAGGAAATAATCGTAATGTGGCCAGCGTTCACCAGGAAATAATCGTAATGTGGCCAGCATTCACCAGGAAATAATCGTAACGTGGCCAGCGTTCACCAGAAAATAATCGTAATGTGGCCAACGTTCACCAGGAAATCGTAATGTGGCCAGCGTTCACCAGGAAATAATCGTAATGTGGCCAGCGTTCACCAGGAAATAATCGTAATGTGGCCAGCATTCACCAGGAAATAATCGTAACGTGGCCAGCGTTCACCAGAAAATAATCGTAATCTGGCCAGCGTTCACCAGGAAATCATAACGTGGCCAGCGTTCACCAGGAAATAATCGTAATGTGGCCAGCGTTCACCAGGAAATAATCGTATGTGGCCAGCCTTCACCAGGAAATAATCATATGTGGCCAGCGTTACCCAGGAAATAATCGTATGTGGCCAGCGTTCACCAGAAAATAATCGTAATGTGGCCAGCGTTCACCAAGAAATAATCATAATGTGGCCAGCGTTCACCAGGAAATCGTAATGTGGCCAGCGTTCACCAGGAAATAATCGTAATGTGGCCAGCGTTCACCAGGAAATAATCGTAATGTGGCCAGCATTCACCAGGAAATAATCGTAACGTGGCCAGCGTTCACCAGAAAATAATTGTAATGTGGCCAACGTTCACCAGGAAATCGTAATGTGGCCAGCGTTCACCAGGAAATAATCGTAATGTGGCCAGCGTTCACCAGGAAATAATCGTAATGTGGCCAGCATTCACCAGGAAATAATCGTAACGTGGCCAGCGTTCACCAGAAAATAATCGTAATGTGGCCAGCGTTCACCAGGAAATCGTAATGTGGCCAGCGTTCACCAGGAAATAATCGTAATGTGGCCAGCGTTCACCAGGAAATAATCGTATGTGGCCAGCGTTCACCAGGAAATAATCGTATGTGGCCAGCGTTCCCCAGGAAATAATCGTTTGTGGCCAGCGTTCACCAGAAAATAATCGTAATGTGGCCAGCGTTCACCAAGAAATAATCATAATGTGGCTAGCGTTCACAAGGAAATAATCGTATGTGGCCAGCGTTCAGCAGGAAATAATCGTATGTGGCCAGCGTTCACCAGGAAATAATCGTAATGTGGCCAGCGTTCACCAGGAAATAATCGTTTGTGGCCAGCATTCACCAGGAAATAATCGTATGTGGCCAGCGTTCACCAGGAAAGAATCGTATGTGGCCAGCGTTCACCAGGAAATAATCGTATGTGGCCAGCATTCCCCAGGAAAGAATCGTATGTGGCACTGGCCAGCGTTCATCAGGAAAGAATCGTATATGCCTATATATATATATATTATTTAATATCCATCCCAGCTACTGCTTGCCAAGTGATATGGGCGGGCGGGGGGGGGGGGGGGGGGGGAATCAGGGCCAGCCAGGGGGGCATATAAAAAAATTATCAAAAGCAGCAGAGGGCACTCACTGTGAGATGTCGTCTCTGTCGCCTCTGCAGATTTGTTTGTGCGCACTGCACAGTACTGTAGCCAGCTGCCAGCCGGTGGTAGCACTGGTCACACGGTGCCTTCAAGCCTTCATGCGTGTGACAGGCGGGGGGCGGAGTTAGGGGCGGCGCCGACGTGTAAAACTAGCGTGCAGCGGCCGCTTGCTCTGCACAGAGAGGGAGGGGGCGGACCAGTAGGCGGCGGCACCGCACATATAAAATAATGTGCGTGCTGCTCGCTCTGAAAGGAGGAGAGGAAGGGGGCAGGCCAGTAGGCGGGGCCGGGCACAGGCTGAGCTGCCTGTCACAGCCGGCGCCGACCTGAAAGCAAAAAAAAAAAAAAACACATGCACACAGCGGCGAGAGAGCGCCCACTTCCTCCCACAGCGCTATAGGCAAAAGTTTATAGTTGCCTAATGACACAGACGCCCCTGAAAGCAACTTTTGCATGTCATTCGGAAATCAAGGTGCCAGAGTCTGGAGGAAGACTGGGGAGAGGGAAATGCCAAAATGCCTGAAGTCCAGTGTCAAGTACCCACAGTCAGTGATGGTCTGGGGTGCCATGTCAGCTGCTGGTGTTGGTCCACTGTGTTTTATCAAGGGCAGGGTCAATGCAGCTAGCTATCAGGAGATTTTGGAGCACTTCATGCTTCCATCTGCTGAAAAGCTTTGTGGAGATGAAGATTTCATTTTTCAGCACGACCTGGCACCTGCTCACAGTGCCAAAACCACTGGTAAATGGTTTACTGACCATGGTATTACTGTGCTCAATTGCCCTGCCAACTCTCCTGACCTGAACCCCATAGAGAATCTGTGGGATATTGTGAAGAGAAAGTTGAGAGACGCAAGACCCAACACTCTGGATGAGCTTAAGGCCGCTATCGAAGCATCCTGGGCCTCCATAACACCTGAGCAGTGCCACAGGCTGATTGCCTCCATGCCACGCCGCAGTGAAGCAGTCATTTCTGCAAAAGGATTCCCGACCAAGTATTGAGTGCATAACTGAACACCATTATTTGAAGGTTGACTTTTTTTGTTTTAAAAACACTTTTCTTTTATTGGTCGGATGAAATATGCTAATTTTTTGAGATAGGAATTTGGGGCTTTCATGAGCTGTATGTCAAAATCATCAATATTAAAACAATAAAAGGCTTGAACTACTTCAGTTGTGTGTCATGAATCTAAAATATATGAAAGTCTAATGTTTATCAGTACATTACAGAAAATAATGAACTTTATCACAATATGCTAATTTTTTTAGAAGGACATGTATAATGTCTGAAAACTGAGAAATAATGGATTATTTCCATTTAATATTATTTCTGTTAAAATGCATGTACAGCACAATAAGATAATTCTTAGTGAAAAAGTTCCACCCAAAGAAAGCTCAATTTGTGGCGAAAAATAAAATGTATAGATCATTTCGATGTGATAAGTAGTGATAAAGTTATTGGCAAGTGAAAGGGCGGAGCGCTGAAATATGAAAATTGCTCTGGTCCATAAGAGGGAAAACCCCTTAGTGGTGAAGTGTTTAATACAGAAAGAGTCATTCTTATTACTAGCAAACAGTTGACTTTCCAGTCACCGCAAAGAATATCAATGTCAACAGACAATAGACAATAGAATCAAGAGACAATAGAATGGGTAGGATTTGATTGGGAGATACTGATTATCATTGCTGACACAGCTGGGGGAAGCAGGCAAGTCTGTTCACACTCATACCACAATACAGAAGGAGTACAGCAGAGCACGCTGCTTTATCCACTTGTGAAATTGGGAGAGCCGAGAAATGAAATACAGCAATGGAGATATACTATCGGTGAATACTTTCATGTATTGCGTCATGGAGAGATGAAGAAATGAACACTGTTGGAATTGTAAATAAAGTTTACAGTTCTATAAATAAAGGAATGGGATGCCTCATGTATGGTAACGGATTGTTATGACTGGGAAGGATCTCGATATGGCTTACAGTCCTATTGGCAGCTGCGCATGCCCAGGTGATGACTGCACTTGGCTCAGGACCAGCCCGGACCCTCAGATGTTCCACTGGTAATGATGGGTGAAGCTTAGAATGTATCTGCAATATGGAGAGCTCCAATCACCTGCAAAGAACACCCATCTTTTTTGTGCAGAGTCCTGTTATTGGGACAAATTGAACAGTGCCCCTCACTGTCCAGCTATAAGGGGTAATGGAACTAATCAGTGGCAAAGCTAATGAGGTTTGGGCCCCAGTGCAAGCTTTACATTGGGCTCTTCAAGCACTCCATGCATAACAGTTCATATGGTGCAACAAGACCTGCCAAGGACATCTGCAGTATGAGATGTGTAAGCAGAGGAGGGGAACAGTTTGTTAATGATTACCACTATTCAAAGCATACATAGAAGTTATCATTACCAGCATAGGGCCATTGAGGAGATAATACTGTAGCTGGGGGTGGGGGGGGGGAGGGGGTCGCTATACAAACGCTGGCGTAGTCGCTCATGAATCGCTATACAGAGCGATTTTGCTAGCGTCTTTAAATTACTGCACACTGTAAAAAAAATTAAAATTAATTAAAGGACCAATCAGAATTAAAAACGCTAATCGCAAATCGCTACACAATTGCTGGCAAAATGCTTACACTTTTTAACCACTTTTTTGTCCAGATAGGCTGTGCTGCTGCGTCTGACTGAGACGCGCTCCCACACGTGCTCCCACCGCCTACCGTTAGCCCACAGATCAATGAATGGGAATATAATTGCCATTCATTGATCTAAGTCCCCCACAGAAAAAACGATGGCCTCTAATCAGAGGCTGCGATCTTTCTGCATAAAAAAAAGTTTTCCTTCTTCTTTCTAGTTCCTGGAATGATTTTACATTTAAAACTAGCTGTTTACCTTCCACACCAAAAATTACCCAAATAAAATTTTTAATAAAAAAAAAATAAAAAAAATTACAAAAAAACCCCAACATAAGTTACCTAAGGGTCTGAACTTTTTAAATATGCATGTCAAAGGAGTATATTAATATAATTTTTTAAATTATAGGCTTGTACATAGTGATGGACGCAAATTGAAAAAATGCACCTTTATTTCCAAATAAAATATCGGCGCCATACATTGTGATAGGGACATAATTTAAATGGTGCAATAAGCGGGACAAATGGGCAAATAAAATACATGGGTTTTAATTTCGGTAGCATGTATTAATTTCAAACTACAGTATAATGGCCAGAAAATGAGAAATTATGATTTTTTTCCATTTCTTTCTTAATCTTCCTGTTAAAATGGATTTAAATTAAAATAATTCTTAGCAAAATGTACCACCCAAAGAAAACCTGAATGGAAAAAACAAGATCATTTCAGTGTGATAAGTAGTGATAAAGTTATTGGCGAATGAATGGGAGGTGAAAGTTGCTCCGATGCATACATTTAACAACACTGTAGGCTGAAGTGGTTAAAATTCGCTACCAAAATCGCCAGAAAACGCTCACGAAATTGCTTACAAAACGCTCATTAAAAACGCTAGCGATTACGATTAGCGATAGCGCTTTGTAGGGGGTTCTAGGCCTTACAGGAGTTTAGTGCATCAGGCCCAAAGGCTTTCTAAGGCATTTAAGGACAACTGAAGTGTGAGATATGGAGGCTGCCATATTTACTTCCTCAAACAATACCAGTCCTGGTGATCCTCCGCCTCTAATACAAATTGCAATCACGCTTTAAACCCATTGAATCCATTGATAACCATAGGGTATATGTGAAATCGTGACCGCAAAGCAACATGATTCAGGGTGCAACACACTAGGCGGTGCGTGAAAGGTTGCAATTTGCTGCATAAGCATTTGAGCATTTTAAGTGCGTTTTGAGTGCATTTTCAGTACATTTGCGTATTGCGTTTGCATTTAGCACATGCATTTTTCTTGCGTTTTCATGCCTTTGCGTTTCGCACATATAAATCACATATGCGTTTTGTGCATTTTGTATGCGTTGTTCGGTGTGTTTTATGCAAATCACTAGGAAGTCAGCAGGAAGCGCTAACACATCATCAAACTTTTTTTTTTTTTCTTTTTAAATGCTTCCAAATGCATACAAAAGGCAATAAAACGCTATACCTCTGCATCACCATTGACACACATTAGGTGCGTGTTAGATGCGTTTTGGAAAAATATGCCTCGGGCCAGAAACCCACAAGCAGCCTTTTCTAAGCACTAGTGAAAAAAGCTCTTGCTAATGCAATGCTATGGGGGATTTTTATAAAATCACATCGCTCAAGTGGGATCACACCCATAGCATTACATTAGCAAGAGCTTTCAAATCGCAAAGCGCTCAGAAAATCGCTCCTAGTGGGTTTCTGGCCTCACAGTGTTCCTACCCTCACAGTGGAAAACAGCCCTGGAAGCTGATTTTTAGTTGGAATGGGATGAGCTCACACCTAAGGGTTTGTTCACAGTTGCGGTAAACGCTGCGTTTTTGGCAGCCAACAAAACCGTCATTTCAAAGGGATCTACCGGCAGTCCATTCAAATGGATGGAAGCAGCCTTCAAGTGATGTAACGATGTTCATGCAAGTGTTGCGTTAGATCCTTTCGTCTGGTCTTGGACACTACATATAGCATCCAGAGTTGGCTGCGTTTGTATGGTTCTGTGCCCCCCTAGGGCATCAGCGAAAAGAACCGCTGCAAGCCCATATGAACCAGCCCTTAGTTAAAGTGGACCTAAACTCTTGCACAGGGCAGAAGGAAAAACAGAGAAATGCACCCTGTATGTATTTAGAGAGTTTAGCCTAAGGCTGCTTTCACAGTGGGATGTTACAGGCGCACCTTAGAGCAGCCTGTAACGCAGCCCAACTCACAGTAATGAAAAATCAATGGGCTGTTCACAGTGCCCACGTTGTGTTACAGTGTAACGCTGGACGATCAAAGAAAGTGCAGCATGCTGTGCGTTATACGCGGTTTTAGCCGTGTTAGACTGTTTGCACATGCTCAGTGCAGGAGAGGAGGAGGGGAGAGTTCGCTATTGTCCCTAGCCACATGGCTAATTAATATTCACTGCACTGTGTGACGTGCAGTGTTTACATCCTGGAGCGGCCGCTTTGTGCAGCAATTGGCTGGCGGGACACGTGATGCGGAGTGTTCTGATCACGTGGTCTCCACAGTCTTTGGACGCATGCGCCGTTTTCGTTCTACCAGTATCGAACGAAAACGGCACACCAAGAGACGCATAACGCGTCTCTATGTAGCGTCCGAGTTTAGCACCACCATGCGTTGCGTTAGGGGAACGTTATGCGACTTTAACGTCCCCTCTAACGCAACGTCTCTGTGTGAAAGAGCCCTAAGGGGTCTAATTACCTCTCATCTGTGACTAATCCCAAGTGTAATTTGACCTCTCAGCTGTGTCAGCTGGCTGCCTCGGCAGAGCAGCTAATTTGTAAACACAGGATGTTAACCCTATATTTACTTCCATGAAAGCATGAAGTAGACACGGCAGATTTATTACAGGATTTCTATCAGCTCTAACAAAGAAATGTTTTTCTTTAAAGGTTATTATGATGTTGCTTATATTTTAGAGCAGAGAGGAAGTTATGAGTTTGGGTCAGCTTTAAAGAGGAACTCCAGTGAAAATAATGTAATAAAAAAAGTGCTTCATTTTTACAATAATGATGTATAAATGATTTAGTCAGTGTTTGCCCATTGTAAAATCTTTTAAATCCCTGATTTACATTCTGACATTTATTACATGGTGACATTTTACTGTTGGCAGGTGATGTAGCTGCTGCATGGTTTTTTTGGCAGTTGGAAACAGCTGTAAACAGCTATTTCCCACAATGCAGCAAAGTTCCCAGACAGGAAACTGCCAGGAGTACATACTCAGAGTTTCTTGTGGGAGGGGTTTCACTACAATATCATTCATACAGCGCCCCCTGATGGTCTGTTTGTGAAAAGGAATAGATTTCTCATGTAAAAGGGGGTATCAGCTACTGATTGGGATAAAGTTCAATTCTTGGTCGGAGTTTCTCTTTAAGTGCAAGGTGGGCGTCCCCAGTGCAGTGATGTCACCGTCAGCAGGCTGAGCAGTGGGTAGAGTAGAGTCTGCAGAGCTACAGATGTGGGAAGCATTTTTTGCCCTCTTTAAACTTCAGAAGGAGCTTCGAAAAAATCATCTCTGCCCCATATGTGATAAAAGGAATCCTAGCGCAGAACATTATCAGAGGTGTGAATGTGAAGAAATATGAAGTTAAAAATAACAAGGACATTTCCAAATGTGGGAAATATCATGTTCCTCTCCTGGCAGTTTTGACATTTTAAGCAGAATTGGTTTCATTCCGTAGCCATGGAAACCAGCTATTTTTACATCTTCCTTTTCATATGACCAGAAGATACAGCAGAACTCCGATCGCTGGTCTGGCCAATCATCTGCTGCGTCTGGGCGACAGCGGGGGGATTACTCAGTGTTATAGTGTTATGCGTGAGTGGAGGTCATGAGACTCACTGAGCAGTAACTGGAACCTTCTCAATATTACTCATTATAGAAATTTTACTTTACTTCTTAGGCTAATTCTAACCCGTTCAAACTGATTTATTTTCACATTATTATATTAAAGTGCCAGTTGCATCACATCCATTTGTTGCATCTGTTTTGAATGCAGGTTGTGTAATCTGCCCATGTGTGGGCTCTGCACATCTATGCAGCTGGTCAATTCGGATGCAGCTGACTTTTGGAAGTGCGCCGCTGCTGTCATCTCCTCCTGTTGTATCCTTTAAGGGCAGAGACACACAGCAAAACACTTTTTCAGTCCTTGCATTAAAATAGCATACATACAGTAGAATGCTATATACATTCGTGTATAGTAAACTACCTCTCCAGGTCCCAGCCAATCTCCATAATAAGTCTATGAGAGCAACGCCTGGTATAATAAACTCGGATATAATAAAACTTCTGTTACAGTAAACATGTTTTTTGACCCCTACATGACGATGACTCTGGATAAACGGTGGGCGGTGCATGCATCATATGTCAGTGTGAAACCCAACAAATTTCACTTGTAGTGCAGATGAGAGCGGGCCTACTCGCTTCAAAACTAAGGAGAGTGGAGAGGAGAGTGCTAATTCCCGCCTGTGGAGGTATTGGAGCCACTCGCATTACAGATACCAGTGGCTTATCATGATTGGCTGAATTTTGAAGAGAAGCTTCATGATTGGCTCTAAAGTGCTGCAGAAGCTGTCAGTGCTATATAAATACATAATAATAATATGGTAGGACTAGCCTATGACTATGGTAGGATTAGATTGTGAGCTCCTCTGAGAACAGTCAGTGACATGGTCACATGACTATGTACTCTGGAAAGTGCTGCAGAAGATGTCCGTGCTATATAAATAAGTAATAATAATATGGTAGGACATTAGACTATGACTATGGTAGGATTAGATTGTGAGCTCCTCTGAGGACAGTCAGTGACATGACTATGTACTCTGGAAAGTGCTGCAGAAGATGTCCGTGCTATATAAACATTTCATGAATATATTATCGTACCTCCCAACATTTTAAAATCAGAAAGCGGGACACTTAGGCCACACCCCTGCCACACCTCTGACACACCCCTAGTTACACATACCATAAAGATTTTATATGAAAAAAAAGTTTTTTTAAATCTAAACCTCACTGGTAGAGATGTCGCGAACCTCCGATTTTCGGTTCGCGAACCCAGTTCGCGAACCTTTGCGGAAGGTTCGGTTCGCGTAAAAGTTCGCGAACCGCAATAGACTTCAATGGGGAGGCGAACTTTAAAAAAAAAAATTATGCTGGCCACAAAAGTGATGGAAAAGATGTTTCAAGGGGTCTAACACCTGGAGGGGGGCATGGCGGAGTGGGATACATGCCCAAAGTCCCGGGGAAAAATCTGGATGTGACGCAAAGCAGCGTTTTAAGGGCAGAAATCACATTGAATGCTAAATTGCAGGCCTAACGTGCTTTCAAACATCTTGCATGGGTATACATCAATCAGGGAGTGTAATTAAAGTTCTGCTTCACATTGATACACCAAACTCACTGTGTAACGCACCGCAAACAGCTGTTTGCGTAGTGACGGCCGTGCTGGACTGGTGCGCACCGTGGCCAGAGTGTATGCCGGGGCGTTTTTCAAGCCCATATGTTCGCCGGGCTGTGGTAGCTCAATGATAGAACAACAGTGACTGTCCAGCTGATCAAATTTAGTCTGCCCACAATGAAGCAACGACCTTATTATCTTTTGTGTGCCACCCCCACCCGAGACACTTAAATAGCCGGCGGTCATTGCTTCATTGTGATACGCAAGGCAAGGTAATGATCACGAAGGGGGATGGGCACATGTACATGCCTTTCGTTTTTTGTTGCAGCCGCCCGCAGTGCAGCCAGAAAAATTAGGCAGGCATGTACACGCACCAGAAAAATTAGTGTAGCGGCCGCTGCTAGCAGCGGCCTTAAAAATTCAGGAATCCGCCTAGAGTCCTGGACCCTGTTGGTGGTGGCGGAGAAGGCAAGCGGCCTGCAGGCAAAGATGCTGTGTGTGGGGACTGACTTAGTCTTCGGTCGTGCAGTAGCCCTCCATTCCTCATTCATTGTGATAAAGGTCAGGTACTGATTGAACACTGTCGTGACTTAGGCGACTTCTCTTCTCAGTAACTATGCCTCCAGCTGCACTGAAGGTTCTTTCTGACAGGACGCTTGCGGCAGGGCAAGAGAGAAGTTGTATGGCAAATTGGGACAGCTCTGGCCACAGGTCAAGCCTGCGCAACCAGTAGTCCAAGGGTTCATCGTCACTTTTCGCAGTGTCTACATCCACACTCAAGGCCAGGTAGTCGGCTACCTGCCGGTCCAGGCGTTGGTGGAGGGTGGATCCGGAAGGACTATGGCGAGGAGTTGGACTAAAGAATTTCCGCATGTCCGACATCACCCTGAGATCGCTGGAGCGTCCTGTCCTTGCCTGCGTGGACTTGGGAGGAGGAGGGTTACTGCCAGTGGTACCTTGATTGCATTGTGCAGCCACATCACCCTTAAACGCATTGTAAAGCATCATCGACAGCTTGTTCTGCAAGTGCTGCATCCTTTCCGCCTTCTGTTGAGTTGTTAACAGTAGTGGTGCTCAATACCCCTTTTTAAAATTCGAGTTTGGTCGAATTCGAATAGTAAATTATTCGAGGTCAGTCGAATATTCGAGTCGAATAATTTTTACTATTCGATTCGACCTCGGACTTCGAGCTGACTATTCGAGTCGGTATTCGAGCTCATTATTCGAGCTGACTATTCGAATTGGCCTTAAATAGCTTCCAACACTTGTTTTGAGGGTGAATGATGCAAGAAACATCTTTTTTTCCAAGTAACAACAGCAAGTGATTATGTGGGGATGTTCCTTTAAAAAAAAAAGGTGGAAAGAGAAGTTGTGTCCAGAATTTTGTTCAGTACTGTATATACTTCTTCTTCTTCTTCTTCTTCTTCTTCTTCTTCTTCTTTATCTTCTATATCTTCTTCTTCTATATCTTCTTCTTCTTCTTCTATATTGTCTTCTTCTTTTTCTTCTTCTTCATCTTCTTCTTCTTCATCTTCTAATCTTCATCTTCTTCTTCATCTTCTTCATCTTCATCTTCTTCTTCTTCATCATCTTCTTCATCTTCTTCTTCTTCTTCATCTTCTTCATCTTCTTCTTCTTCTTCATCTTCTTCTTCTTCTTCTTCATCTTCATCTTCTTCTTCTTCATCTTCTTCTTCTTCATCTTCTTCTTCATCTTCTTCATCTTCTTCATCTTCTTCTTCTTCATCTTCTTCTTCTTCTTCTTCCTCTTCTTCTTCTTCTTCATCTTCTTCATCTTCTTCATCTTCTTCATCTTCTTCTTCATCTTCTTCTTCTTCATCTTCTTCATCTTCTTCATCTTCTTCTTCTTCTTCCTCTTCTTCTTCTTCTCCTTCTTTTTCTATATCGTCTTCTTCTTCTTCACTTATTTCTCTTTCCATTTTTTTTTTTAAAGAAATGCAGCTATTTTTGAGCGTAACAAATAGCTGGTGGGCGCACGCATGTTGGAAGCGCCATTGTATGTGCTCCCTGGCAGTGGAAACACACAGACAGCAGGAGGTAAATTCAGCAGCAGGAGAAGGAGGATGAGTGTGTGGCAGCAGGCAGTCAATGAGGCAGGCAGCGTGACATAATAGCCCTGGTACCTAGCGGTGATACCAGGGCTGTAAATAAACACAACAGGAGATCCCAGACAGCGGTCGTGCAGCCCACATCGTGTCCAATACACAACTGGGACAACACAGTTTTCAACCCGGGCACCTCAGAAAAATTAAACCTTTTTTTTTGTAATGGTTTTTTGGTTTTGGTTTTACAACCAATTACACAGATATAGCTATTATTTGACGTAATAGCTGGTGGCAGAGTGGCAGCAGAAGGTAATTCTGTGTACCCTGGCAGTGGGAAACACAGACAGACAGCAGCAGCAGCAGGAGGAGGAATGGAGGAGGAGCAGTGTGAGTGTGGCAGCAGGTAGGCAGCGTGACATAATAGCCCTGGTACCTAGCGGTGATACCAGGGCTGTAAATAAACACAACAGGAGGTCCCAGACAGCGGTCGTGCAGCCCACATCGTGTCCAATACACAACTGGGACAACACAGTTTTCAACCCGGGCACCTCAGAAAAATTAAACCTTTTTTTTTGTAATGGTTTTTTGGTTTTGGTTTTACAACCAATTACACAGATATAGCTATTTTTTGACGTAATAGCTGGTGGCAGAGTGGCAGCAGAAGGTAAATCTGTGTACCCTGGCAGTGGGAAACACAGACAGACAGCAGCAGCAGCAGGAGGAATGGAGGAGTAATGTGAGCAGCTATTGTTTGACGTAATAGCTGGTGGCAGACTGGCAGCAGAAGGTAATTCTGTGTACCCTGGCAGTGGGAAACACAGACAGACAGCAGCATCAGCAGGAGGAATGGAGGAGTAGTGTGAGTGTGGCAGCAGGTAGGCAGCGTGACATAATAGCCCTGGTACCTAGCGGTGATACCAGGCCGTAAATAAACACAACAGGAGGTCACAGACAGCGGTCGTGCAGCCCACATCGTGTCCAATACACAACTGGGACAACACAGTTTTCAACCCGGGCACCTCAGAAAAATTAAACCTTTTTTTTTTTAATGGTTTTTTGGTTTTGGTTTTACAACCAATTACACAGATATAGCTATTATTTGACGTAATAGCTGGTGGCAGAGTGGCAGCAGAAGGTAATTCTGTGTACCCTGGCAGTGGGAAACACAGACAGACAGCAGCAGCAGCAGGAGGAGGAATGGAGGAGGAGCAGTGTGAGTGTGGCAGCAGGTAGGCAGCGTGACATAATAGCCCTGGTACCTAGCGGTGATACCAGGGCTGTAAATAAACACAACAGGAGGTCCCAGACAGCGGTCGTGCAGCCCACATCGTGTCCAATACACAACTGGGACAACACAGTTTTCAACCCGGGCACCTCAGAAAAATTAAACCTTTTTTTTTGTAATGGTTTTTTGGTTTTGGTTTTACAACCAATTACACAGATATGGCTATTTTTTGACGTAATAGCTGGTGGCAGAGTGGCAGCAGAAGGTAAATCTGTGTACCCTGGCAGTGGGAAACACAGACAGACAGCAGCAGCAGCAGGAGGAATGGAGGAGTAATGTGAGCAGCTATTGTTTGACGTAATAGCTGGTGGCAGACTGGCAGCAGAAGGTAATTCTGTGTACCCTGGCAGTGGGAAACACAGACAGACAGCAGCATCAGCAGGAGGAATGGAGGAGTAGTGTGAGTGTGGCAGCAGGTAGGCAGCGTGACATAATAGCCCTGGTACCTAGCGGTGATACCAGGCCGTAAATAAACACAACAGGAGGTCACAGACAGCGGTCGTGCAGCCCACATCGTGTCCAATACACAACTGGGACAACACAGTTTTCAACCCGGGCACCTCAGAAAAATTAAACCTTTTTTTTTTTAATGGTTTTTTGGTTTTGGTTTTACAACCAATTACACAGATATAGCTATTATTTGACGTAATAGCTGGTGGCAGAGTGGCAGCAGAAGGTAATTCTGTGTACCCTGGCAGTGGGAAACACAGACAGACAGCAGCAGCAGCAGGAGGAGGAATGGAGGAGGAGCAGTGTGAGTGTGGCAGCAGGTAGGCAGCGTGACATAATAGCCCTGGTACCTAGCGGTGATACCAGGGCTGTAAATAAACACAACAGGAGGTCCCAGACAGCGGTCGTGCAGCCCACATCGTGTCCAATACACAACTGGGACAACACAGTTTTCAACCCGGGCACCTCAGAAAAATTAAACCTTTTTTTTTGTAATGGTGTTTTGGTTTTACAACCAATTACACAGATATAGCTATTTTTTGACGTAATAGCTGGTGGCAGAGTGGCAGCAGAAGGTAATTCTGTGTACCCTGGCAGTTGGTAAACACAGACAGACAGCAGCAGCAGCAGGAGGAGGAATGGAGGAGGAGCAGTGTGAGTGTGGCAGCAGGTAGGCAGCGTGACATAATAGCCCTGGTACCTAGCGGTGATACCAGGGCTGTAAATAAACACAACAGGAGGTCCCAGACAGCGGTCGTGCAGCCCACATCGTGTCCAATACACAACTGGGACAACACAGTTTTCAACCCGGGCACCTCAGAAAAATTAAACCTTTTTTTTTTTAATGGTTTTTTGGTTTTGGTTTTACAACCAATTACACAGATATAGCTATTTTTTGACGTAATAGCTGGTGGCAGAGTGGCAGCAGAAGGTAATTCTGTGTACCCTGGCAGTGGGAAACACAGACAGACAGCAGCAGCAGCAGGAGGAGGAATGGAGGAGGAGCAGTGTGAGTGTGGCAGCAGGTAGGCAGCGTGACATAATAGCCCTGGTACCTAGCGGTGATACCAGGGCTGTAAATAAACACAACAGGAGGTCCCAGACAGCGGTCGTGCAGCCCACATTGTGTCCAATACACAACTGGGACAACACAGTTTTCAACCCGGGCACCTCAGAAAAATTAAACCTTTTTTTTTGTAATGGTTTTTTGGTTTTGGTTTTACAACCAATTACACAGATATAGCTATTATTTGACGTAATAGCTGGTGGCAGAGTGGCAGCAGAAGGTAATTCTGTGTACCCTGGCAGTGGGAAACACAGACAGACAGCAGAAGGGCAGTACACAGCAGTCAGCAGCCCACTGTAGGTGTAAAATGTGTGGCTGCAGGCGACGTAATAGTCAAAGTGAACCAGGCTGGCTTAGTGAGCAGGAGCCAGGAGGTGGTAAAGGGTGGTAAGGCACATTAACGATGGTTCTTAGCCAGTTCATGTCCCCCTCTCGCCGACAACAGGGGCCAGGAACTCGCCTTCCACCCACGCCTGGTTCATCTTCAGAAACGTCAGTCTGTCCACAGACTTGTGAGACAGACGTGAGCGTTTCTCGGTGACCACGCCACCAGCTGCACTGAAGCAGCGCTCGGACAGCACGCTGGAAGGGGGGCAGGACAGCACTTCCAGGGCGTACTGCGCCAGCTCGCTCCAGATCTCCAGGCGCTTGACCCAATACTCCATGGGATCAACAGGGGCATCGCTGTCAAGCCCGCTGTAGGACCCCATGTAGTCAGCCACCATGCGGGTCAGGCGCTGGCTGTGACCGGTGGAGGATGCTGCTGCATGCACCTCCTCTCTAGTCACTGCTGCCGGAGCCTCTACAGTCCTGTAGAGCTCGTGGCTGAGAGACAGCAGGTCTGTGGGGCGCTTGCTGCTGGATGCAGGCACCTGCTGCTGCCTCTGTGCTGGCTGCTGGACAGTGGGGGTGGAAGGCTGGGGGAAGGCTTCCTCCAAGCGCTCAACAAGGGCCTGCTGCAAGCTCCTTATTTGTTGCGCTGGGTCTCCTCCTGCAGGTGGCAGGAACTGGCTCAACTTCCCCTTGAGGCGTGGGTCCAACATCATGCTGATCCAGATGTCCTCCCTCTGCTTCATCTGGATCACCCTGGGGTCCCTGCGCAGGCACATCAGCATGTGCGCTGCCATTGGGAAGAGGCGGGCCACGTCTGCTGGCACATCGACGGCAGTGCTGCTGTCCTCATCCTCCTCCTCTGCCTCGTCAGCCTCATCCTCTCTCCACCCCCGCACCAACTCAGCTGCACTGTGCTGCTCCCCCTCATCAGCAGCAAGGTCAGGGACCTCCACCAAGTCCTCCTCCTCCTCCCCCTCAGAGGTGGACTGTGCAGCTGCTTGCCGCTCCTGCTGGTCCAAGGCTGCCGCTCCCTGTTCCAGCAAAGCATCGAGGGCCCTGTTCAGCAGACAAACCAGGGGCACCCACTCGCAGACCATAGCATGGTCCCTGCTCACCATGTTAGTGGCTTGCAGAAAGGGAGCCAGCACTAAGCACACCTGCTGCATGTGCCTCCAGTCATCATCGGGGACGATGGACGGGATGTTGCTGGTCTTGTCCCTTCTCTGAGCGGCGGAAACAGTGGCCAGGGCAAGGTACTGTTTGACAGCGCGCTTCTGTTCAACCAGACGCTCCAACATCGCCAGGGTGGAGTTCCAGCGAGTCGGAACGTCAAGGATCAGCCGATGGCGTGGCAGATCCAGCTCCTTTTGCACGTCTTCCAGGCTCGCACAGGCTGCAGCCGAGCGCCGGAAGTGACGCACAACGTTCCTTGCCGTTTCCAGCAGTTCGCCCATCCCCTGGTAGGTGCGCAAGAACTTCTGCACCACCAGGTTCAGCACGTGGGCAAGACAGGGGATGTGGGTCAGGTTTCCCCTGTCTATTGCGGCAACCAGATTGGCCCCATTGTCGGCCACCACCTCTCCGACTCTGAGGCCTCTGGGGGTCAGCCAAATCCTCTCCTGCTCCTGGAGTTTGGCCAACACATGGGTTGCCGTCAGCTTGGTCTTCCCAAGGCTGACCAAGTGCAGCAGCGCTTGGCAGTGGCGGGCCTTCACGCTGCTGCTGAGGCGGGGGGTTTGGCCAGGTGTGCCGGAGGATGGCAGAGGATCGGAGGAACCTGCTGCAGTTCCCCTGACCCTGCGGGGTGGCACCACCCACTGTGTTGCTGCTGCTGCTGTGCCCGCTGCTGCTCTCCCATCCTCACCCCCTTCCACCAAGCTGACCCAGTGGACAGTGAAGGACAGGTAGCGGCCTGTCCCGAAGCGGCTGCTCCAGGAGTCCATGGTGACGTGGACCCTTTCACCAACCGCGTGCTCCAGCCCTCACTCCACATTGGCCATCACAAAGCGGTGCAGTGCAGGAATGGCCTTGCGGGAGAAAAAGTGTCTGCTGGGGAGCTGCCAGTCTGGGGCTGCGCAAGCAAGCAGCGCACGAATGTCGCTCCCCTCCTGCACGAGCGTGTACGGCAGGAGTTGGGAGCACATGGCCCGTGCCAGCAAGCCGTTCAGCTGCCGAACGCGACGGCTGCTGGGAGGCAGAGCCCTAACCACCCCCTGGAAGGACTCGCTCAAAAGGCTCTGGCGTGGCCTTTTGCTGGCACGGGAATCAGCAGACACAGCGGAGGAGGCCACTGAGGACTGGCTGCCAGAACAGGCCTCAGTGTCGGCGGCAGGAGTTGCAGAGGGGGGAGGAGCAGTGCGTTTCCGCACTCCTGCTGGTGCTGCTGGAGGAGCAGGAGGGCGGGTGGCTGCTGTTGCTGCTGCTGCTGCTGCTGAAGGCTGTGCAGTGATGGGTGTGGTGCCACTGCCAGCACCAGATGCCTTCAGCCTCTGGAACTCCTCATGCTGGTGGAAATGTTTCGCAGCAAGGTGGTTGATGAGCGAGCTGGTGCTGAACTTTAAGGGGTCTGCACCTCTGCTCAACTTCCGCTGACAGTGGTTGCAAGTGGCGTACTTGCTGTACACAGTGGGCATGGTGAAATATCGCCAGATTGGTGACAGAAACATCCCCCTATGGCATGGAAGCGCTGCTGCCTGTCTCCCTGTGGTGGTTGGGGGGGGGGCTTGGGTGCGGCTGGTGGTGGTACTGGCAGATGCTGCTGCTGCTGCTGCTGAGCCTGAGACACCAGCAGGCTGTGGGACCTGCCTACTGCTGCCAATGCTTGCAATGATGCGCCTCCTTGCAAGGCCCACAAGCGCATCCTCCTCCTCCTCCTCAGAGCTGCTGAGGACGACATCCCCTGGAGGTGGTGGCACCCAGTCTCTGTCTGTCACCGGGTCATCATCATCCTCCCCCTCCTGAAACATGTCCTGCTGGGATGATGACCCCCCAAACTCCTCTCCTGATGCATGGATGGGCTGCTTGACTGTCGCCACAGTCTTGCTGTCCAATCCCTCATCCCCCAAAGTGCCCATCAGCATCTCCTCCTCAAGATCGCCAACAACAGCAGACGATTGCGGGGACGCAGGCGCGTCCTGGAACCGCCCGTGAAGAAAAGAACGATCGCACTCGATTCCTGCATCGATTGCGCTTCAAATCGATACAATCCGGGTTGAGTGTGTAGGGGCAGCTGCAGTCTTTTCTCAGCAGAGAGAGAGCCCCAGCCTAAATGCTGGTTGGCCCTTTTGATATGCTAATGAGCCTGGGCCCAGAGAGTCCCTGGCTTCAAGCTGTGCTGATGGCCCATCCATCAGGTATAAGGTGACAAACACCATGACAGAACCAATTTAGAGTGAGGAAACTCAGACACTCCGACTCCTTTTCCCAGCAGGGAGCCGACATGTGGCTTGCTGCTGCCAACTTCAAAGAACCTTTGCCTGGGAATGACCTGGTATAAATCCCAGGGGTCTCTCATATTCCATAAACTGCTATATGTATCATATTTTCTGTGTTGCCAGGCTGGCAGACCCTCCAAACTAACAGAGCAGGTAGGGCCCTGCCTGGCGTTGGTTCTGAGAACATTTCAGAACCTTCTGAGGTAAAGACTGCCCGTTAGGCAGTTTAACAGTGCCCTAATGGTACCACAGGGGTCCCACCCCTCATGTTTGGTATCAGACTGCTGGGTACATCGAGGCAGACCTGAAAATATTAGTAAATCTGCCCTGACCTGTACGGTTCTGTGAGATAGAGCCCATATATGGTTAAGGCATGATTTCTGGTCTCCAGGACAAGGGCAGGACTCATCTCATGTTCTAAGGGGGTGTGTGGGCCCGCCCTCACTTCCTCCTACTGAATCAGGGGCATAAGAATGGGAGAGGAGCCAAACTCAGGGTCCTCCACACTGAACCATCTTGCACTCATCAGATGCCAGCTTGAGGATATGCTGGCATCCACCTGGTCTGAACTCTGAACTCTGGACTTTGAAACCAAGGACTTTATGATTCTTCCCACAATAAGGACATCTTTCCAGGAACTAAGTATTTTTCTCCCTTCTTTTATTTTTCATACTGGCTATTACTGTTTTCATAATTGTTGATTTTCATAATTGTCTGTATATATTAATTATTTATATTGCGTGAATAAACGACTTTCCCCAAGTCATTCACTGTTTCGCTACCCTGCTTATCAGCACACACAGAACTGATCCCGGGTCTCTGAAGATACGCTACTGTTTGTTTGTTGTTGGCTAGACAGAATATCGTGTGTTTAACCGTTTTATTCGCAGGATTAGTCAGTCAGTTAGTGGGCCCCACGGTCCCATAGTAACCGCGGTGGTGGCAGTTTACTCTGAACCAGTGGGTGACGTTGTAATCACCCGTGTCTCACAGGCTCCCTTCTGAGTTGTCTGCAGCTAATTCTTAACGATTCCTGCGCATTGACTGCGACCAGAGTTCGCACGATCTGTGCGCTGGCACCGTTTAGAAGGCTAAGTGCGGTCAGCCACTGAGGGCTCTTGTGACAGTGTTAGGCAGCGGTTGGGATCTGTGTTGTGCTGAAAGTATCTGCGATAGCGCTAGCGCTATCGAGAAACGAACTAATTCGTTGGTGTAGCTGGAAGGCAATATATTTTTTATATATACAGAGAGACTGTGTAGCCAGTACCCCTTCCCCAAAGTTTTATTTTATTTGGCATGGAAATGTCCGGGAACTACCAGAACATGTGCCTAGCAGACCTGGAAAATCTTTGCGAAGAGAGGGGCATTGGCATCCTCCGCAAGACAAAACGGGACCTGATAGCAGACTTGTCCAGATGGGATGCCCAGCAACTGCGGGAGCCGGGAGTGTCCGCTGAGGTGGATACCAGCCCATCTGACAATCAAGGGGAACCAGAGGCTGAAGATCTTAGGCGTACAGAGGTTGAGCATCCTGCGGGCCCTGTTGCAACAGTTACGCCAGAGACTGTCAGTATGGACCCCAATCCCAGAGTTTCTGACATTACTCGCCCGGAACTGGCCAGTACTGGACTGTCCATGGGTGCTGACCCGGTAATGCAGCAGGCATTACAAAAGCTGATGGAGACTGACCTGGACAAGTACATGCAGTACATGGAAGCACGAGAGGAACGGGAGCGCCAATCTGCAGAACGCAAAGCTGCTGCTGCTGAACGCCACGCGGAGAGGGATGCCGCAGAGGCGCGGGAGAGACGACAGCATGAGCTCAACATGGCAAAGGTTCAACAGGCCAGCCGGAGTTCACCGCCCAGCCTCCCTGCCGAAGGAGCTGCAGCACCCGTAAGTGCAAAATTTAAATTTGCTAATATTGAAAAAGACACTGACATTGACTTGTTTTTGCGGTCGTTTGAAAAAGCATGCCGTCAGTATCGTCTGTCCCAAGACCAGTGGGCCAGACATCTGACACCTTTGCTGCGCTACAAAGCGCTTGATGCTTTCGCAGAATTGCCTGCGGAAAAGGATAATGATTATGATGCTATAAAAGACGCTATCATTACTAAGTACCAGCTGACGCCAGAAGCCTATCGCAAAAAGTTCAGGGCCTGGCAGAAAAAGTCTTCTGATTCGTACCGAGATGTGGTCAGCAGCTTGCTCACCACACTCCGCCAGTGGACACTCGGCCTCACCAAAGGGTCTTATGGCGTCCTGGAGGACTTGATAGTCCTGGAACAATTTCTGAACATTTGCCCTGCTGATGTACGACAATTTGTGCTAGAACGCAAGCCGGCTTCAGCAACTGTCGCTGCAGACCTTGCTGAGACTTTTGCAACTACCCGGGTGGCTGATACACGCAGAACTGTCCCATCCAGCTGGAGAGGAGGTTAGCCCAATACCTCGGCAGACCCTCCTGCCCCTGTGAGCCGTCCGCCACAGAGGCCACCCAGCGCAGCTGCTGCACCCAGGCCTGCAGCGCCTGGAGAGGTCACCTGTCACTACTGCCGCCAGCCCGGACACATGAAATTCGACTGTCCGGAGCGGAGACAGATACCACCAGCACCTGGATCCTCTGCATCACCTGCACCTCACCCACAGCAGAGGCAACCCGCCAGCGAACCACAGCCTGGATCATCAGATTTTGTCCTGTTTGCCCGCGGAAAGGAAATCCGCGACCGAACCGACCAGCAGCAACTTGTTATAGTGAACGGCAAAGTTGTCACCGGATTTCGAGACACCGGAGCTGACATCACGTTAGTTCACTCACATCTTGTGCCAAAGGAGAGCATCAGCTCCAGCCGATCCCTTGCCCTTACTGGAGTAGAGGGCACCCTTTTCCACATAGCCCACGCAAGAGTGAAGCTGGATTGGGGAGTGGGAGGGGTCCACGAAAGGGTTGTTGGGGTTATGAAGGATCTCCCAGTCCCTGTGTTGCTGGGGACTGATTTGGGCAAGCTTGTGTCCTACTATGAACCTGCCACGACCGCCTTGTCGCTCACGGAAGGAGACGGACTCTCCACCCACCACCAGGTACTTTATACACTTGGGGGAGCACCAGGGGGAGGTGGGTTGAATGTGCCCAGTTCAAGGGTACCAGGTTCAATAGTGCCTGCTTCAAAGGCACCTGAGTTTGATGTACAGGCTGTCTGTTGTGATGATGCTGTAACTGTACCTGAGTTTCTTGTACAACCTGTCTGTAATGAAAAAATGTCTATACCTGTCAATGTCATTACTGCATGCAATGATGATTTGAGTAATGCCCGTCTGTGCCATTCTGACAGTGTACCTGTGCTAGCAGTACCGCGCACCTGCACTGCTCAGAACCCGAGCTCAGAACAGGTGGAGGGGGTTCCGGCCTCCTCCCCCTCCTCTGACCGCAGGGATGAGACCTTTCAGCCGCTGGCCTCGTGTGACATGAGCCAGTTGGCTGAAACTGACAGCGCCGTATTCTCAGCCGCACTACAAAGTGACCCAAGCCTGGAGGTGCTCAGGAAGCAAGCCGCTGAGCCCCTCGCAGACGGGGCCGCTTTCAAGGTGTACTGGGAAGGTGGGAGACTGTACAGTGAGTCTGTACAGCCCCCTACAGGTAGATCCCACGCGAATACCAAATGGCTTGTGGTCCCGAGTGCGTTCAGGGGACATGTGCTGAAATCCGCACATGGTAATCCTCTGACAGGGCACTCAGGGGTCCGCAAGACACTTGCCGGTATTCGGAACCAGTTTTATTGGCCCCGGATGAACAGGGATGTAGCAAACTACTGCAGGGCATGTGCCGTCTGTCAGTAACTGGGAAGGTCCAGGGATTCCCGCGGGGTTCCCTTAGGTCCACAGCCACTCAGCAGGGGAACCCTGCGTGGGCTGGCTGTTGACCTAACCAACCCACTGCCCGTTGTCAGCAGTCCCGGCAGGCACCACGTCCGACTGCAGTGGCGCCAACGCCCTGTCCAGAACGGTCCATGTTGGGTCAACCCTGCGGGTAGCAGACCGCGACCGGTCCAGGGGAACCGAGCCACAGGCTCCAATAGGTTTTCCCGCCGTACCGGCAACTCGAGGCCCGTCAGCCAGGATAGCGGCGCCGCCACACATCTTGCGGATGAGTGGCTAAGCCACGGACAAGGGGGAGGGCTGTCACGGACGATTGCGGGGACGCAGGCGCGTCCTGGAACCGCCCGTGAAGAAAAGAACGATCGCACTCGATTCCTGCATCGATTGCGCTTCAAATCGATACAATCCGGGTTGAGTGTGTAGGGGCAGCTGCAGTCTTTTCTCAGCAGAGAGAGAGCCCCAACCTAAATGCTGGTTGGCCCTTTTGATATGCTAATGAGCCTGGGCCCAGAGAGTCCCTGGCTTCAAGCTGTGCTGATGGCCCATCCATCAGGTATAAGGTGACAAACACCATGACAGAACCAATTTAGAGTGAGGAAACTCAGACACTCCGACTCCTTTTCCCAGCAGGGAGCCGACATGTGGCTTGCTGCTGCCAACTTCAAAGAACCTTTGCCTGGGAATGACCTGGTATAAATCCCAGGGGTCTCTCATATTCCATAAACTGCTATATGTATCATATTTTCTGTGTTGCCAGGCTGGCAGACCCTCCAAACTAACAGAGCAGGTAGGGCCCTGCCTGGCGTTGGTTCTGAGAACATTTCAGAACCTTCTGAGGTAAAGACTGCCCGTTAGGCAGTTCAACAGTGCCCTAATGGTACCACAGGGGTCCCACCCCTCATGTTTGGTATCAGACTGCTGGGTACATCGAGGCAGACCTGAAAATATTAGTAAATCTGCCCTGACCTGTACGGTTCTGTGAGATAGAGCCCATATATGGTTAAGGCATGATTTCTGGTCTCCAGGACAAGGGCAGGACTCATCTCATGTTCTAAGGGGGTGTGTGGGCCCGCCCTCACTTCCTCCTACTGAATAGAGATGGGAAGTTCGGATCTTTTCAATGATCCGGATGATTCGAATCGGATCATTGAAGAGATCCGGATCTTTGATCCGAATCTCGGATCATTTTACTACCAGAAGCATTCGGGGGTGAAATGAACAGCAGGACAGGTCTGTGGACAGGAGAAGGGGAGGGGGGTGGACACACAGAGAAGGGGAGAAGATGGACAGAGGGCAGGGAGTGGACAGAGAAGGGAGGAGGGACCAGCAGAGAGCAGAAATGTTTGCACATAATACCCACATGCTGAAGTCATATGCTTTACATATATTTCACCTATATGTTCATCTGTACACTTTGAAAGAAAAGGTCGCACAGTGAAAGAAAGCATTCCCAGAAGATAAGTGCAGCTGTTTAGTGCCCAGTGCAGGAGGATTATATTGCCTTTCAATCACAGTGTCTGCAAAGTTACTGAGCTGTGCTGAGCCAAAAGCTTCCAATGTGATCACTGTGCAGCACTACGGAACAGACAGCCTATAATGAGCAGCACATTGCAGCCAGTATGTGTGCTCTACACATATCTGGCAGTGGCACCCATGTCCCCTCTCTCTCATCTACCTGTCTCCCTGCAAGGCTGGCTCCCATCCAACAGAGCGATCCATCTCAGCTCTGCCTCCAGGCCCCCGCTGCCCGCTGAGAGGGGGCGTGTCGCTCCTGGCCCCGCCCCTTTTGCGATCCGAATCGTTCATTTTGATGATTCGGATGATCGACTCATAAAATAGATTCGGATCAAAGATCCGAATCGTTCATGATCCGGACAACACTACTACTGAATCAGGGGCATAAGAATGGGAGAGGAGCCAAACTCAGGGTCCTCCACACTGAACCATCTTGCACTCATCAGATGCCAGCTTGAGGATATGCTGGCATCCACCTGGTCTGAACTCTGAACTCTGGACTTTGAAACCAAGGACTTTATGATTCTTCCCACAATAAGGACATCTTTCCAGGAACTAAGTATTTTTCTCCCTTCTTTTATTTTTCATACTGGCTATTACTGTTTTCATAATTGTTGATTTTCATAATTGTCTGTATATATTAATTATTTATATTGCGTGAATAAACGACTTTCCCCAAGTCATTCACTGTTTCGCTACCCTGCTTATCAGCACACACAGAACTGATCCCGGGTCTCTGAAGATACGCTACTGTTTGTTTGTTGTTGGCTAGACAGAATATCGTGTGTTTAACCGTTTTATTCGCAGGATTAGTCAGTCAGTTAGTGGGCCCCACAGTCCCATAGTAACCGCGGTGGTGGCAGTTTACTCTGAACCAGTGGGTGACGTTGTAATCACCCGTGTCTCACAGGCTCCCTTCTGAGTTGTCTGCGGCTAATTCTTAACGGTTCCTGCGCATTGACTGCGACCAGAGTTCGCACGATCTGTGCGCTGGCACCGTTTAGAAGGCTAAGTGCGGTCAGCCACTGAGGGCTCTTGTGACAAGTGGGCATGGTGAAATATCGCCAGATTGGTGACAGAAACATCCCCCTATGGCATGGAAGCGCTGCTGCCTGTCTCCCTGTGGTGGTTGGGGGGGGGCTTGGGTGCGGCTGGTGGTGGTACTGGCAGATGCTGCTGCTGCTGCTGCTGAGCCTGAGACACCAGCAGGCTGTGGGACCTGCCTACTGCTGCCAATGCTTGCAATGATGCGCCTCCTTGCAAGGCCCACAAGCGCATCCTCCTCCTCCTCCTCAGAGCTGCTGAGGACGACATCCCCTGGAGGTGGTGGCACCCAGTCTCTGTCTGTCACCGGGTCATCATCATCCTCCCCCTCCTGAAACATGTCCTGCTGGGATGATGACCCCCCAAACTCCTCTCCTGATGCATGGATGGGCTGCTTGACTGTCGCCACAGTCTTGCTGTCCAATCCCTCATCCCCCAAAGTGCCCATCAGCATCTCCTCCTCAAGATCGCCAACAACAGCAGACAATTTACTCATGATGCCTGGGGTCAAAAGACTGCTGAATGACAGGTCGGCGAGTGACGGTGAACTGGCCTCCTCCCCAGACCCTGCTGGGCGGCTGCTGCGAACAGGGGTGGTGGTGATGGTGGTGAGGGTGGAGGCCTCGGATGCAGAGCTGATGGCGGGCTGCTCATCCTCCGTCATGAGTTGCACCACAGTGTCTGCATGCTTTTCCTCAATGGGACGTTTCCGACCCGGCTGGAGGAAAATCGGAGCAGGTGCTACACGCTGCTGCTGCTGTGTCTCTGCAGCGTGAGTTGCAGATGCTCCTGCTGGGCGGCGCCCAAGGCGTCCACGGCCAGTGGCTATGGGAGGAATGTTAGCCACTGACGCTGCTGCTGCTGCTGCGGAACTGTGCATGGTGGCGCGGCCGCGGCCTGCCACAATGCTGCTCCCTCTCCTCCTGATTCCCTTGCTGCCCTTCCCCTTGCCCAAACCGCGCTGGCTGCCACTTCCAGACATCTTCGATGTTTTGGGCGTATAGACAAAAGTTTTTTAAAAGGGCGGGTGAAAAGTGGGGTACTTTAATGGAGTGGGTTGGTGGGTGAGGTGACTGAGTGAGTGTCCCTAGTACAGTAAGTAAGTAGTAACAGTCAGGAAGTACAACTAGCAGTTACAATAATCAGTAGTAATCACAAGTAAATTTAGTGTGTGTACACTACAGACAGTGAGTGCACGCACGCGCAAACACGCGCAGGAGCTAGCCTATGAACAGTGACTGAGTGAGTGTCCCCCCTAGTACAGTAAGTAAGTAAGTAGTAACAGTCAGTAAGTACAACTAACTAATTACAATAATCAATCAGTAATCAGAAGGAAATAGAGTGTGTGTAGTGTGTGTACACAGACAGTGAGTGCACACACGCAGGAGCTAGTAGCCTATGAACAGTGACTGAGTGTCCTAGACTCCTAGTACAGTAAGAGTAAGTAGTAACAGTAAGTACAACTAACTAATTACAATAATCAATCAGTTATCAGAAGGAAATAGAGTGTGTGTAGTGTGTGTACACAGACAGTGAGTGCACACACGCAGGAGCTAGTAGACTATGAACAGTGACTGAGTGTCCTAGACTCCTAGTACAGTAAGAGTAAGTAGTAACAGTAAGTACAACTAACTAATTACAATAAGCAATCAGTTATCAGAAGGAAATAGAGTGTGTGTAGTGTGTGTACACAGACAGTGAGTGCACACACGCAGGAGCTAGTAGCCTATGAACAGTGACTGAGTGTCCTAGACTCCTAGTACAGTAAGAGTAAGTAGTAACAGTAAGTACAACTAACTAATTACAATAAGCAATCAGTTATCAGAAGGAAATAGAGTGTGTGTAGTGTGTGTACACAGACAGTGAGTGCACACACGCAGGAGCTAGTAGCCTATGAACAGTGATTGAGTGTCCTAGACTCCTAGTACAGTAAGAGTAAGTAGTAACAGTAAGTACAACTAACTAATTACAATAAGCAATCAGTTATCAGAAGGAAATAGAGTGTGTGTAGTGTGTGTACACAGACAGTGAGTGCACACACGCAGGAGCTAGTAGCCTATGAACAGTGACTGAGTGTCCTAGACTCCTAGTACAGTAAGAGTAAGTAGTAACAGTAAGTACAAACAACTAACTAATTACAATAATCAATCAGTTATCAGAAGGAAATAGAGTGTGTGTAGTGTGTGTACACAGACAGTGAGTGCACACACGCAGGAGCTAGTAGCCTATGAACAGTGACTGAGTGTCCTAGACTCCTAGTACAGTAAGAGTAAGTAGTAACAGTAAGTACAACTAACTAATTACAATAAGCAATCAGTTATCAGAAGGAAATAGAGTGTGTGTAGTGTGTGTACACAGACAGTGAGTGCACACACGCAGGAGCTAGTAGACTATGAACAGTGACTGAGTGTCCTAGACTCCTAGTACAGTAAGTAGTAACAGTAAGTACAACTAACTAATTACAATAATCAATTACAATAATCAATCAGTTATCAGAAGGAAATAGAGTGTGTGTAGTGTGTACACAGAAAGTGAGTGCACACACGCAGGAGCAGCTAGTAGCCTATGAACAGTGACAGTGAGTGTCCTAGTACAGTTACAGTATATATAACTACAATACTAATACAATCAGTAGTAAAGGACAGCAGAAATACTGGTATAGAATAGAGAGAAATAAACAGAGGACAGGAGGACAGCTGCCCACACAGGCAAGGCCCTGAGGCCTAAAGCTGTAAGCCTGCAGCAGCTGGCCTGTCTCTATGTAACACAAAAGCTACTAACTAAAATACAATGTCTAACTAACTAACAACAATATAGGTGTGTATAGGAGGTGTATGTGAGCAAAAACGCTAGGTAAATGACCACAATAGAGCTCTTGCTAAGCCAAAGCACAAAGGAGCAGCTCTCTCTCTGTACAAGTCTCAGGCAAGCACGGAGAAACCTAACATGGCGGCCGCTATTTATAGGGTAGGGGCTGGCCAGGGTCCCCCTCTGTGATTGGCTGCCGTCAGAGGGCCTGGGAGCCCTCTGATTGGCTCTAAGGACATCAATCTGGGCTATGACGCTATTCGAGCTCGGTACCGAGCTCGAATAGCGCCGTTTTGCTCGAATAGCTCGAATAGTGAATGGGCTATTCGAGTGTACTCGAATAGCCCATTCGAATAGCTACAGCTATTCGGAGCTCGAATACCGAGCTCGAATAGCTGGAAAAGAGCTCGAATATTCGAGCTACTCGAATATTCGAGCTCTGCTGAGCACCACTGGTTAACAGGTCCGCCACTTTGTGCCTGTACCGAGGGTCTAGTAGCGTGGCCACCCAGTACAGGTCATTCGCCTTGAGTTTTTTGATACGGGGGTCCCTCAACAGGCTGGACAACATGAAAGAGGCCATCTGCACAAAGCTGGATGCAGACGTACTCTCCATCTCCTCTTGCTCTTCCTCAGTGATGGGACGCAACTCCTCTTTCTCCCCCCAGCCACGAACAATACCACGGGAACGTGGAGCAGTAGAAGCCCCCTGTGACGGCTGGCGGGGTTGTTCTTCTTCCGCCGCCTCTTCCTCCTCCACAGAAACACCTTCCTCATCATCACCATTATCAGAGTCTGACTCCTCTCCTTCCCCACACGACTCCTCTTCTTCCTCCTCCTCCTCCCCCCTCTGTGCTGCCGCCGGTGTTGTGGGAACATCGGGTTCGGGTGTAAATGGCTCCCACGACTCCTGCTGCCGTAACTCTTCTCGTTCACGCTCCTCCACAGCTGTATCCACCACTCTACGCACGGCACGCTCCAGGAAGTAGGCGTAGGGGATCAAGTCGCTGATGGTGCCCTCAGCGCCACTCACCAGTTTGGTCACCTCCTCAAAGGGCTCCATGACCCTGCATGCATTTCGCATCAGTGTCCAGTTGTTGGGCCACAACATCCCCATCCTCCCAGATTGTGTCCTTGTACTGTAATGATACAGGTACTGGGTGACGGCTTTCTCCTGGTCTAGCAGGCGAGAGAACATCAGCAGGGTGGAATTCCAGCGAGTCGGGCTATCGCAAATCAGGCAAGTTGTTTCTACAATGAATGTCCGCAAAGCGTGCCATGGCCTTGTAAGAGCGCCTGAAATGCCCACACAACTTCCTGGCCTGCTTCAGGACGTCCTCTAAGCCTGGGTACTTGGACACAAATCTTTGCACGACCACATTCAGCACATGTGCCATGCAGGGTATGTGTGTCAGCTTTCCCAAATTCAACGCAGCAATGAGATTGCTGCCGTTGTCACACACCACGTTGCCAATCTCAAGCTTGTGCGGGGTCAGCCATTGCTCCACCTGTTTGTTAAGAGCAGCCAGGAGAGCTGCTCCAGTGTGACTCTCCACTTTCAGGCAAGACATGACTAACACTGCGTGACACCGTCGTACCATGCAGCATAGGCCCTGGGGTGCTGGGGCTGTGTAGCTGGAGAGGAGATCGCGGCACCAGCCAAGGAGGAGGAGGAGGATGACGACAGCGAAGCGGTGGTAGCAGGTGGAGAGGAGTTGGCTGGAGGCCTGCCTGCAAGCCGTGGAGGTGTGACAAGTCAGTCCGCTGCGCAGCCACGTACTCCCTGCTTGCTGCCATTGGTCACCAGGTTGACCCAATGGGCTGTGTATGTAATGTAGTGGCCCTGCCCGTGCTTGGCAGACCAGGCATCCGTGGTCAGGTGGACCCTTGACCCAATGCTGTGTGCCAGAGATGACACCACTTGCCTCTCAACTGCACGGTACAGTTTGGGTATGGCCTTTTGTGAAAAATAATTGCGGCCTGGTATCTTCCACTGCGGTGTACCAATGGCCACAAACTTACGGAAAGCCTCCGACTCCACCAGCTTGTATGGTAATAGCTGGCGAGCTAATAGTTCCGCCACGCCAGCTGTCAAACGCCGGGCAAAAGGGTGACTGGCAAACATTTGCTTCTTATGCTCAAATACTTCCTTCACGGACAGCTGGGTACTGCTGTGGGCAGAGGAGAAGGAACCGCTGAAGGGAAGAGGCAGTGTGGAGGAGGGTGTTTGTGAAGGTGCAAGGGAGAAAGTGGATGAAGACGATACACCTGAAGGAGGAAGAGGAGAAGGAGGGTGGCTTGTCTTTTGAGGGGTGCTGCTTTTCCTCAGGTATTCTTGCCATAGTTGTTTGTGCCTTCTCTCCAGGTGCCTTCGTAAGGCACTTGTCCCTACGTGAGAGTTGGCCTTTCCACGGCTCAATTTTTGCTGGCAGAGACAACAGATGGCTTTGCTCCGATCTGAGACACACACGTGAAAAAATTTCCAAACCGCTGAGCCCCCCTGGGGTGATGGCGCTACGGTGGCATCAGCAGCTGACGTTGAAGGGCATGTTGGCTGGCTGGCCATAGCTGGCGATACATGGCGCCGGACACTGCCCCCAGCTGTTTCTGAGGACGAGCTCCCTCTGCTTCTATCATGGAGTCGTCTCCTCCTACTCCTCTCTGACTCCTCCTCTGAACTGTCCCCCTGGTCATCTCCTCTACCGGGAACATATATGGTATTCGTATAATCGTCATCATAATCCTCCTGGCCAGCTGCGCTTTCCTCCGACACCTTCTCAACTGCACCAACTTCAGGTGGTTCATCATCCCCCTCCTCCATACTATCTCCACCTAACTCAGACGTATGAGGTGGTGTACCTGCGCCTTCTTGTTGTTGTTGCAGTAGTGGCTGGGAATCAGTGATTTCACCACCACCACCAAATAACTCCTGCGAAGTGTCAAATGCAGCGGATGTGGTGCTTGTTGTAGCGCTGGTGGCTGCGGGAGATGAGGTGTTCTGTGTTAAATACTCAAGAACCTCCTCACGATTTTGGGAAGTGATGGCACGTGCCTTCTTCTGAGCACTGTATTTTGGGCCAGGTCCGCACGAAATCACAGCAACACCACCTCGCACAGCCACAGACCTGCCGGTGCCTGGTGGCCTTCTCTGAGTCTGCCTCTACCTCTTCCTCTACCTGGTTTGTCCATTTTGTCCATCTCGGGGGGATGCTAGGTATATGCAGTGAGGTGGGTTCACTCAACACAACAGGTAGTTAGATGCAGTGAGCTGGGTTCACTGAACAGTAAAGGTACTTAAGATGCAGTGAGGTGGGTTCTCACTCAACACAACAGGTAGTTAGATGCAGTGAGCTGGGTTCACTCAACACAAAGCTAGGTATATGCAGTGATGAGGTGGGTTAAGTAAACACAACAGGTACTGGGTAGTTAGATGCAGTGAGCTGGGTTCACTGAACAGTAAAAGTACTTAAGATGCAGTGAGGTGGGTTCTCACTCAACACAACAGGTAGTTAGATGCAGTGAGCTGGGTTCACTGAACAGTAAAGGTACTTAAGATGCAGTGAGGTGGGTTCTCACTCAACACAACAGGTAGTTAGATGCAGTGAGCTGGGTTCACTGAACAGTAAAGGTACTTAAGATGCAGTGAGGTGGGTTCTCACTCAACACAACAGGTAGTTAGATGCAGTGAGCTGGGTTCACTGAACAGTAAAGGTACTTAAGATGCAGTGAGGTGGGTTCTCACTCAACACAACAGGTAGTTAGATGCAGTGAGCTGGGTTCACTGAACAGTAAAGGTACTTAAGATGCAGTGAGGTGGGTTCTCACTCAACACAACAGGTAGTAAGATGCAGTGAGCTGGGTTCACTGAACAGTAAAGGTACTTAAGATGCAGTGAGGTGGGTTCACTCAACACAACAGGTAGTTAGATGCAGTGAGCTGGGTTCACTCAACACAAAGCTAGGTATATGCAGTGATGAGGTGGGTTAATTAAACACAACAGGTACTGGGGTATATGCAGTACTGGGTAGTACAATGTGCAGCTCCCTGTCACACACAGAGGTAGTCACTGAATGTGCTGGGCTGCTGGCAGTGGCACACACACTATCAATTAGCAAGGCTGTGCATGCAACAAAAGTGTCAGTTTGACACACAGAAAAAAAAAAGTACAGGATGAGCTCTGAAAAGAGCTATTGAGGGGTGCTATAAAAGCAATAACAATCAGCCAGGAGCAAGATAAGCAGCCAAGAGCCTAACTAATCTGTCCCTAGAAGTCTGCAGCAGCTGTCCCTACTCTGTCTCTAGCAGGCACACGAGTGAGGCTAATGGCCGCCGCAGCCTGCCTTATATAAGGGGGGGTGGGGCTCCAGGGCTTAGTGTAGCCTGAATGGCTACAATGTGCCTGCTGACTGTGATGCAGAGGGTCAAAGTTGACCCTCATAGTGCATCATGGGGCAAATCGATTTTCCGCAAAAGTTCGCCTGGTGCAGGCGAACGCGAACCCCCTAAGTTCGCCTGGAACCGTTTGCCGGCGAACCGTTCGCTACATCTCTACTCACTGGTCCTTTCCATCCTGGTTAAAATTCCATGGCATTAAAAAAGAACCAATATACACTGCCCGTGGGTGGGGAGGAGGGTGAGGGTGCCCATGGGTGGGGAGGAGGGTGCCACTGGAGAGAAGGCAAAAAAAAATGATCGAGGCACCAGCTGCGCCAATGTGGGGTGTGGGAAGCGGGCCCGGCATCACATTTCTCCCTCCCTCCCTCTGAATGTGCCCCCCTGTGTCCCCCCTGCTTGCAGAGTAAGCGTGCACAGCGGAGCGGGCTGTCATCTTAGCATTGATCCATGCGTACCGGCAGCCGGCTTCACTCTGCTTCCTATTTCCTGTGACATCACAGAAAGCAGAGTGAAGCCAGCTGCCGGTACATGAGGATGAATGGTAAGATGACAGCCCGCTCCGCTGCGCACACTTACTCTGCAAGCAGGGGGAATACAGGGGGGCACATCCGCATCACACATCCCACATTGGCGCGGCTGGCACCTCGATCATTTTTCCCCCCTCTCTGCCCAGCCGGCCGGGACACAAGGTGGGTGGCGTGGGATAGCGGAAACGCCCCCCAAAATCGGGACAGTCCCGCAAGATTCGGAACACTTGGGGGTCTTGATATTATAATAATAATAATATGGTAAGACATTAGACTATGACTATGGTAGGATTAGTAGGATTAGACAGTGAGCTCCTCTGAAACAGCCAGATACATGACTGTACTCTGTTAGGTGCTGTAGGAGATGTCAGTGCTATATAAATACATAATAATACTATGGTAGGACATTAGACTATGACTATGGTAGGACTAGTAGGATTAGAGTGTGAGCTCCTCTGAAACAGCCAGAAACATGACTGTACTCTGTAATGTGCTGCAGAAGATGTCAGTGCTATATAAATACATAATAATAATCATTGGTGCTCACCGCCAGGTCGTGATCACGCTTACGCGTGGATTCACGACCATTTTGACGCATTCCGCCTCGGACACGCTAAGCCGTGAATAGATTTTCAACCACGAAAATCTACTTCGGCTTCGCGTGAATGTGGACAGAAATCCGCATTCACGCTCGTGAAACCCGGTGCTGAAGTCGTGGTTTGCGGAAATGCGTCAAACTATGCGGAAGTGACACATTGCAGGCCAATCAGAGTGCCCCAGCCAGGCCCTAGCAACCAATCACAGGAGGGGAGCTATGCCCTCCCCTCCTGAATATAAAGCGTCGGCCATGATGGAAAAGCTCTGTCCTTGCTAGACTGTGGTGCTGAGAGGATTATCTCCAGGCCATTGTTGTTTGAGCAAGTGCATTTATTGTGTTAAAAACAAAGCGTTTTTTTTGCTAACACTGCTCTTATACTGTACACAGTTAGCTAGTCAGTGAGTGATTGCTGTAGTTAGTTGTAGTCAGTGTAGTGTAGTGGGAGTGTGGGAGTCTAGTGATTATTTAACTGTGAGTAGTGCAGGCAGGTTCAGTGCTGCAGTGTAGTCAGTGTAGTGGGAGTGGGGATTATCTGTGTGTAGTGCAGGCAGGCACGTTAGTGCAGCTGCAGTGTTCACTTGCATATCCAGTGACAGTTATACACTTGTACTATTTGCAGGCAGCCAGTCACACCGCCGGCGCCGCCACTCTCTGCCAGCGCTGTTCATTCATTCTGTCAGTGACCTTGTGCCGTGCCCAGTGCCCACTGCTCGCTCGCTGGCATATGAGCATCTCATTACACAGTGTGACATCCTTGTGTGCCCACTGCATCCTTCAGTGACCTAGTTGTATATCCAGTGCCCACTGCATCCTTCAGTGACCTTGTACTGTGCCCACTGCATCCTTCAGTGACCTAGTTGTATATCCAGTGCCCACTGCTGTGCCCACTGCATCCTTCAGTGACCTTGTACTGTGACCTTGTACTGTGCCCACTGCATCCTTCAGTGACCTAGTTGTATATCCAGTGCCCACTGCTGTGCCCACAGCATCCTTCAGTGACCTTGTACTGTGCCCACTGCATCCTTCAGTGACCTAGTTGTATATCCAGTGCCCACTGCTGTGCCCACTGCATCCTTCAGTGACCTTGTACTGTGCCCACTGCATCCTTCAGTGACCTTGTACTGTGCCCACTGCATCCTTCAGTGACCTAGTTGTATATCCAGTGCCCACTGCATCCTTCAGTGACCTTGTACTGTGCCCACTGCATCCTTCAGTGACCTAGTTGTATATCCAGTGCCCACTGCTGTGCCCACTGCATCCTTCAGTGACCTTGTACTGTGCCCACTGCATCCTTCAGGGACCTTGTACTGTGCCCACTGCATCCTTCAGTGACCTAGTTGTATATCCAGTGCCCACTGCTGTGCCCACTGCATCCTTCAGTGACCTTGTACTGTGCCCACTGCATCCTTCAGTGACCTTGTACTGTGCCCACTGCATCCTTCAGTGACCTAGTTGTATATCCAGTGCCCACTGCTGTGCCCACTGCATCCTTCAGTGACCTTGTACTGTGACCACTGCATCCTTCAGTGACCTTGTACTGTGCCCACTGCATCCTTCAGTGACCTAGTTGTATATCCAGTGCCCACTGCTGTGCCCACTGCATCCTTCAGTGACCTTGTACTGTGCCCACTGCATCCTTCAGTGACCTAGTTGTATATCCAGTGCCCACTGCTGTGCCCACTGCATCCTTCAATGACCTTGTACTGTGCCCACTGCATCCTTCAGTGACCTTGTACTGTGCGCCCACTGCATCCTTCAGTGACCTAGTTGTATATCCAGTGCCCACTGCTGTGCCCACTGCATCCTTCAGTGACCTTGTACTGTGCCCACTGCATCCTTCAGTGACCTAGTTGTATATCCAGTGCCCACTGCTGTGCCCACTGCATCCTTCAGTGACCTTGTACTGTGCCCACTGCATCCTTCAGTGACCTAGTTGTATATCCAGTGCCCACTGCTGTGCCCACTGCATCCTTCAGTGACCTTGTACTGTGCCCACTGCATCCTTCAGTGCCGTTGTACTGTGCCTGGTGCATCCTTCAGTGACCTTGTACTGTGCCCACTGCATCCAGTGATTCATTACTAGCAACATGTCTGGCAGGGTTTCGCGGGGTGAGAGGAAAGGGAGTTCAATTGCCTCAGCCACTTCTGGGACTGCTCCACGTCCAGGGAGAGGACGCCCAGCTTTACGTGGTCGTGATGCAGCAGAAAGGGGGGCAGCAAAGCCTGGGCCGAGTCATCGGACGCCATTGTCCAAATATTTTAAAGTTTCTGGTCCCCGTGTGGTGGTTGAGCAAATGGAACCTGACGTACTCATGGACATCATGACTTCCTCCCAGACCTCTACTGTGAGCACCATTTCAAGCAGCAGCAGCAGCCAACGTCCCACGCTTGTTGTGACATCCACCCCAGCACCCACTGGTCAGCAGCCCTCCCAGGATGACAGCGTTCTGTCCCTCAGTCCGGCTTCGGGGAACCTGCTGATGCAAGAAGCTCAGGACTTACTGGGGACTGATGTGGCAGAGATTGAGATCGGGCCACAATCACAAGCGTTGTTGAGTTCTGGTGATGAAGAAGAGGGGTCTGTGTCTGGGGATGTAGGGACAGAAGAGGAGGCGGGGGAGTCAGAGGAAGAGCTGGATTATGATGATGCTGCTGATGATGACGACGTTGTGGACCCTAACTATGTGCAGCCTGCTGAGTCCGTGGAAGAATGGTCAGAGGCAGAGCAGGATGACAAGTCACCTCGGCCTAGGCAAGGATATCGCCATATGTCAGGCAGGGGCAGAGCATCGGCAGCAGTGGGCGTGGAGAAAGTAGACAGGACACTGCTTCAGCCGGCACCACCACCATGCAACCCCCGGCAACTACTACCACACATTGTTCCGCTGCACCCTCTGCTAGTGGGGGCCGAAGTAAATTAAAGTCACCAGTGTGGGATTGCTTTGAGGAATGTACTGATGACAAAAGGTATGCGGTGTGCAGGTTATGCAGCAAAAGATTGAGCCGTGGGAAAAGTCTGAGCAAGATGGGTACCTCATCCCTCCAGGGCCACCTGAGAAGCCGCCACTGCCACGAGTATGCGGACTTTAAGAGGAAGCAGGCACTGCTGGCAGGGGTTCCTGAGAGCAGAAGGCCCACCAGCGCAGCAGCATCATCCCTCCCTCAGGGTCGTGAATCCCCCACAGCAGCAGCAGTAGTAGCACGCAAGCGCTCTTCCACCTCGGCTACTCAGGACACAGACATTGAGGCTGGCAGCCAGTGTTCGTCTCTCTCCTCTGTCTCCCCTGCATCCCAGCGTCGTCAGACCCTGCTGAGCGACACCTTTCAGGGTCTGACCAAGCCTCTGCCTCCAAGCCACAGGCGGATCCGCAAACTAAATGGCTTGCTGGCCCGGGCCATGGCATCACAGCTGCTTCCCTACTCCCTGGTGCAGGAGGGGAGCGCCGTGCGGACGCTGCTCCAATTTGGCATCCCCGAGTGGCAAGTCCCTAGTCACCACTATTTCAGCAGGAGCGCGATCCCAGCACTCCACAAGTTTGCGGTGGAAAACGTGGCCCGTTCCCTGGACTACTCTGTGGGCAAGCGGGTCCACGTGACCATGGACTCGTGGAGTAGCAGATTTGGGACAGGTCGCTACCTGTCCTTTACGGCCCACTGGGTGACACTGATGGAAGGGAGGGAGGACAAGAGCGCATCAGCCCAGCTAGTGGTGCCACCACGCGGGATCAGGGGGATGCAGAAGGGTCCTGTCACGACACTCCCTCTGCACCCGGAAAGCAAGCCCGCCTCGGCAGCAGCAGCGCCAAGCCTCGGCACTGCCAAGCCCTTTTAAAATTGGTGACCCTGGGGAAGGAGAGGCTTACGGCCACCAACGTCCTGGCCGCCCTCAGGAAGCAGGAGCGGAGGTGGCTGACCCCCAGAGGCCTGGAAGTGGGGTATGTGGCAGCCGATAACGGGGCCAACCTGGTGGCAGCAGTGCAGCAGGGAAACCTCCAGCACATCCCCTGCTTGGCCCACGTGCTCAATCTTGTGGTGCAGCGCTTCTTGCGCACCTACCAGGGGATGAGCGAGCTGCTGCAGGATGCCCGGGCGGTGGTACGCTTTTTCCGCCTGTCAGCCACTGCCGCTGCACTCTTGTCCACCTTGCAGCAGCAGTATGGAGGCCACAACACCGGATGATCATCGACATGCCAGTTCGCTGGAATTCGACTCTGGCCATGTTGGAGCGGCTGTGTCAGCACAGGCTGGCTCTTAGGGCCTACATGCTAGACCCAAGTGTCCCCAGCAACCAGCAAGTCCCCATGATTACTGCCACTCAGTGGACACTGATGCAGCAAGTATGCCTGGTGCTGAGTCCCTTCCTGGAGGCAACCAAGATGGTCAGTGAGGAGCGGGCCTCTGTGTGCCAGTGGGTGCCCTTGGTTTGTCTACTGGAGCAGGCAATGGACAATTTAATTAAGCGTGGGGATGAAGCCCTGAGGCAGTTGGAAGAACAGGAGCAGATGGCAGCACAGTCCAGCTCAGAGGAGGGCTCACAGCAGGTAGTGGAAGAGTTGGAGGTCCCTAACCTGAATGAGGAGGAGGAGGAGGAGCAGAGTGCAGCAGGCGTTGTACGTGGATGGCGGTTTGAGGAGGACAACGACATGGCACAGGAAGAGGACAGGCATGCGTTATGGGACAATGGCGAGGACGATCTTGCTGGCAGGGCCCACTTGTTTCCCATGGCTGTGCACATGTTGCGCTGCCTTCGCAGGGACCCCCGGGTGATCCAGATGCGTTCAAGGGAGGACATCTGGATTACCTTGATGCTTGATCCCCGTCTGAAGGGGAAGCTGGGAGACTTAATGACGCCATCCACCACCGAGCAACGCACAAGGGAGTTGAAGGAGGCCCTTGTGCGCAGACTACTGGAAGCATTCCCCCAGCCTTCCACCCCCACTGTAACTGCTCTGCCAAGCCAGCAAGAGGTGCCTGCCATTGCCACTAGCAGCACAACAACAACCACCAGCAGCAGCAGCAGCAACTGGCGCCCCGGAGACCTGAAGAGCCTAAGCAAGAGTCTGTATGAAGTGCAGCAGCCCAAAACAGAGGTGCCCGCCACAGCATCCACCACCAACCAGCACAAGCAACGACTGACCACCATGGTGTCTGACTATATGGGGTCATCCAGCGGGCTCAATGACACCGACAGCCCCGTGGACCCCTTGGAGTACTGGGTCAAGAGACTGGACATCTGGAGCGAGCTTTCCCAGTACGCCCTGGAACTCCTATCCTGCCCTCCTTCCAGTGTCCTCTCAGAGAGATGCTTTAGTGCGGCCGGTGGCGTGGTCACAGAGAAGCGCTCTCGGCTCTCCCACGCCTCTGTGGACAAACTCACCTTCCTGAAAATCAACCAGGCTTGGGTGGAAGGTGAGTTCCTGGCCCCTATTGTCGGACACAGGGGGACATGAAGTGGCTGCTGCATGTGCTGTTGTTAACTATGCCTGCCTTTATAAAGACAGTTACTACCTGCCTAGTGCCTACCTTGGTTAATTTTTTGGTGTTATGGTACTACTACCAGTAAGTTGCCATGGTCCTCCTTCTGAGCTGCTGAACTGACCGCCCGCTTTGTCCTCCTGACTCAGTCGCTACTACACTCTGCGTTCACACTGCCCGGGTCACTGGGTGCATTTAATTTTTTGGCCAGCACTATGACGCTGTGCTACTACTACTACCACCCAGGGCCGGCGCTACCATTAAGGCAAAGGAGGCAGCTGCCCCAGGGCCCCAGAGCTTGTAGGGGCCCCCAGTGGCTACAAGAGGAAAAAAAAAAATTTCAAATCGACCTTATAGTTCCTGAGAAAATCCATTTTAAAGTTTCAAAGGAAAAAAAATACACATTTAAAAACCAGCCGACTTTAATGGTTAATAGCAAATCCACCTTAAATTCTAGAAACCCTAAATTTGCAGGATATGTTAAGGAGATCATTGGGAATAAGAGGAAAAAACAATTTTTCAAAAAGACCTTATAGTTTTTGAGAAAATCGATTTTAAAGTTTCGAAGGAAAAAAGTATTCTTTTAAATGCGGTAAATGTCACTTTTAGTACCTAACGGTAGTGTAATTTTACATGTATCAAAAGAAAGAGCAATACATTTCCTGACAGGGTTTCCAGGGGGTCCATACGCAGCCGCAGCGGTTTGGCCAGGGATCGCTATACAGCCGCAATATGGCTGTATGAAGATCCCTGGCATTTTTTTCCTATTTTCCCATTTTATTTTTTTTTATGTTTAGAGTGTGGGAATTTGTTTTTTTTTAAATTATGTGGGGTCCCCCCTCCTGAAACTTTTTAACCCCTTGTCCCCCATGCAAGCTGGGGTAGCCAGAATGTGGAGCTCCGACCGATTGGGGCTTCAAACCCTGACTATACCAGCTGCAAAAAAGGTCCCTTAATACCAATTTTTGCTCCGGGGTATCTGTTGGGGGGGCCCCCCAGGTTTATTTTGCCCTGGGGCCCATTGTTGCTTAAACCGGCCCTGCTACCACCAGTATGTTGCCATGGTCCTTCTATGCTGCTGAACTGACCACCCGCATTGTCCTCCTCCTCCTGACTCAGTCGCTTCCACCAATGTACTCTGTCTGCGTTATCACTGCCCGGGTCACCGGGTGCATTTAATTTTTTGGCCAAAACTATGACGCTGTGCTGCTACTACTACCACCAGTATGTTGCCATGGTCCTTCTGTGCTGCTGCTGCTGCTGAACTGAACGCCCGCTTTGTCCTCCTCCTCCTCCTGACTCAGTCGCTACCACGGTACCACCAATGCACTCTGTCTGCGTTATCACTGCCCGGGTCACCGGGTGCATTTAATTTTTTGGCCAGCACTATGACGCTGTGCTGCTACTACTACCACCAGTATGTTGCCATGGTCCTTCTGTGCTGCTGCTGCTGCTGCTGAACTGAACGCCCGCTTTGTCCTCCTCCTCCTCCTGACTCAGTCGCTACCACGGTACCACCAATGCACTCTGTCTGCGTTATCACTGCCCGGGTCACCGGGTGCATTTAATTTTTTGGCCAGCACTAGGACGCTGTGCTGCTACTACTACCACCAGTATGTTGGCATGGTCCATCTGTGCTGCTGCTGCTGAACTGACCGCCCGCATTGTCCTCCTCCTCCTGACTCAGTCGCTTCCCGCTGCTGCACTCTGCGTTCACACTGCCCGGGTCACCGGGTGCATTTAATTTTTTGGCCAGCACTATGACGCTGTGCTGCTACTACTACCACCAGTATGTTGCCATGGTCCTTCCTTCTGTGCTGCTGCTGAACTGAACGCCCGCTTTGTCCTCCTCCTGACTCAGTCGCTACCACGGTACCACCAATGCACTCTGTCTGCGTTATCACTGCCCGGGTCACCGGGTGCATTTAATTTTTTGGCCAGCACTATGACGCTGTGCTGCTACTACTACCACCAGTATGTTGGCATAGTCCTTCTGTGCTGCTGCTGCTGAACTGACCGCCCGCATTGTCCTCCTCCTCCTGACTCAGTCGCTTCCCGCTGCTGCACTCTGCGTTCACACTGCCCGGGTCACCGGATGCATTTAATTTTTTGGCCAGCACTATGACGCTGTGCTGCTACTACTACCACTAGTATGTTGCCATGGTCCTTCCTTCTGTGCTGCTGCTGCTGAACTGAACGCCCGCTTTGTCCTCCTCCTGACTCAGTCGCTACCACGGTACCACCAATGCACTCTGTCTGCGTTATCACTGCCCGGGTCACCGGGTGCATTTAATTTTTTGGCCAGCACTATGACGCTGTGCTGCTACTACTACCACCAGTATGTTGCCATGGTCCTTCTGTGCTGCTGCTGCTGCTGCTGAACTGAACGCCCGCTTTGTCCTCCTCCTCCTCCTGACTCAGTCGCTACCACGGTACCACCAATGCACTCTGTCTGCGTTATCACTGCCCGGGTCACCGGGTGCATTTAATTTTTTGGCCAGCACTATGACGCTGTGCTGCTACTACTACCACCAGTATGTTGGCATGGTCCTTCTGTGCTGCTGCTGCTGAACTGACCGCCCGCATTGTCCTCCTCCTCCTGACTCAGTCGCTTCCCGCTGCTGCACTCTGCGTTCACACTGCCCGGGTCACCGGATGCATTTAATTTTTTGGCCAGCACTATGACGCTGTGCTGCTACTACTACCACCAGTATGTTGCCATGGTCCTTCCTTCTGTGCTGCTGCTGCTGCTGAACTGAACGCCCGCTTTGTCCTCCTCCTGACTCAGTCGCTACCACGGTACCACCAATGCACTCTGTCTGCGTTATCACTGCCCGGGTCACCAGGTGCATTTAATTTTTTGGCCAGCACTATGACGCTGTGCTGCTACTACTAGCACCAGTATGTTGCCATGGTCCTTCTGTGCTGCTGCTGCTGCTGCTGAACTGAACGCCCGCTTTGTCCTCCTCCTGACTCAGTCGCTACCACGGTACCACCAATGTACTCTGTCTGCGTTATCACTGCCCGGGTCACCGGGTGCATTTAATTTTTTGGCCAGCACTATGACGCTGTGCTGCTACTACTACCACCAGTATGTTGCCATGGTCCTTCTGTGCTGCTGCTGCTGTTGAACTGAACGCCCGCTTTGTCCTCCTCCTCCTCCTGACTCAGTCGCTACCACGGTACCACCAATGCACTCTGTCTGCGTTATCACTGCCCGGGTCACCGGGTGCATTTAATTTTTTGGCCAGCACTATGACGCTGTGCTGCTACTACTACCACCAGTATGTTGCCATGGTCCTTCTGTGCTGCTGCTGCTGCTGCTGCTGCTGCTGAACTGAACGCCCGCTTTGTCCTCCTCCTCCTCCTGACTCAGTCGCTACCACGGTACCACCAATGTACTCTGTCTGCGTTATCACTGCCCGGGTCACCGGGTGCATTTAATTTTTTGGCCAGCACTATGACGCTGTGCTGCTACTACTACCACCTGTATGTTGCCATGGTCCTTCCTTCTGTGCTGCTGCTGCTGCTGAACTGAACGCCCGCTTTGTCCTCCTCCTGACTCAGTCGCTACCACGGTACCACCAATGCACTCTGTCTGCGTTATCACTGCCCGGGTCACCGGGTGCATTTATTTTTTTGGCCAGCACTATGACGCTGTGCTGCTACTACTACCACCAGTATGTTGCCATGGTCCTTCTGTGCTGCTGCTGCTGCTGAACTGAACGCCCGCTTTGTCCTCCTCCTGACTCAGTCGCTACCACGGTACCACCAATGTACTCTGTCTGCGTTATCACTGCCCGGGTCACCGGGTGCATTTAATTTTTTGGCCAGCACTATGACGCTGTGCTGCTACTACTACCACCAGTATGTTGCCATGGTCCTTCTGTGCTGCTGCTGCTGCTGCTGAACTGAACGCCCGCTTTGTCCTCCTCCTCCTCCTGACTCACTCGCTACCACGGTACCACCAATGCACTCTGTCTGCGTTATCACGGCCCGGGTCACCGGGTGCATTTAATTTTTTGGCCAGCACTATGACACTGTGCTACTACTACTACCACCAGTATGTTGCCATGGTCCTTCTGTGCTGCTGCTGCTGAACTGACCGCCCGCATTGTCCTCCTCCTCCTGACTCAGTCGCTTCCACCAATGTACTCTGTCTGCGTTCACACTGCCCGGGTCACCGGATGCATTTAATTTTTTGGCCAGCACTATGACGCTGTGCTGCTACTACTACCACCAGTATGTTGCCATGGTCCTTCCTTCTGTGCTGCTGCTGCTGCTGAACTGAATGCCCGCTTTGTCCTCCTCCTGACTCAGTCGCTACCACGGTACCACCAATGCACTCTGTCTGCGTTATCACTGCCCGGGTCGCCGGGTGCATTTAATTTTTTGGCCAGCACTATGACGCTGTGCTGCGACTACTAGCACCAGTATGTTATACAATACAATACAATAACATTTCTATAGCGCTTTTCTCCCATAGGACTCAAAGCGCTTAGGCTCTCTCAGATTCAGTAATTAGTAGGATGAAGTATTCACACAACAAAAGTTATATTTCTGCAAATGCCAAACTGAACAGGTGGGTTTTCAGTCTGGATTTAAACACTTCCAGGGATGGAGCTGTCCTGATCTGTTGAGGTAAGGAGTTCCAAAACGTAGGGGCAGCATGACAGAAGGCTCTGGGACCAAAAGTTTCCAAGTGGACTCTGGGTATGACTAGATTATTAGAACCTGTTGATCTGAGAATGCGGGGATTGCTACGCAGCTGCAACATATCTTTCATATATCCAGGGCCTAAATTATTCAGGGATTTAAATGTCAGTAGGCCGATCTTGAATAGGACCCTCCATTCTATAGGTAGCCAGTGAAGGGAGTGCAGGACTGGCATTATGTGGCAGTGACGGGGTTGGTTGGTTAGCAGTCTGGCAGCAGTATTCTGTATCAGCTGTAGTCGGTACAAGACCTTTTTTGGAAGGCCAGTGTAGAGAGCATTGCAGTAGTCCAGTCGGGATGTGATGAAGGCGTGGACTAAGGTTGGCAGATCTTCTGGGGGTATGAGGTGCTTGATTTTTGCAATGTTCTTCAGGTGAAAATAGGATGATTTCACCACAGCAGAGATTTGAGTTCTGAAGTTTAAATCCCAATCAATTAGAACTCCCAGGCTACGCACATGATCAGAGCTGCGCAGATCCGTGCCTCCTATTCCCAGTGGTGAAGACTGCAAGTTAAGTTGTTTTGTTATCATGCTCTGCCCTCCTATCAGAAGGACTTCAGTTTTGTCTGCATTTAGTTTCAGCCAGTTGTCATTCATCCATTGCTGTAGTTCAATGTTGCCATGGTCCTTCTGTGCTGCTGCTGCTGAACTGAACGCCCGCTTTGTCCTCCTCCTCCTCCTGACTCAGTCGCTACCACGGTACCACCAATGTACTCTGTCTGCGTTATCACTGCCCGGGTCACCGGGTGCATTTAATTTTTTGGCCAGCACTATGACGCTGTGCTGCTACTACTACCACCAGTATGTTGCCATGGACCTTCTGTGCTGCTGCTGCTGCTGAACTGAACGCCCGCTTTGTCCTCCTCCTCCTCCTGACTCAGTCGCTACCACGGTACCACCAATGCACTCTGTCTGCGTTATCACGGCCCGGGTCACCGGGTGCATTTAATTTTTTGGCCAGCACTATGACACTGTGCTACTACTACTACCACCAGTATGTTGCCATGGTCCTTCTGTGCTGCTGCTGCTGAACTGAACGCCCGCATTGTCCTCCTCCTCCTGACTCAGTCGCTTCCACCAATGTACTCTGTCTGCGTTCACACTGCCCGGGTGCATTTAATTTTTTGGCCAGCACTATGACGCTGTGCTGCTACTACTACCACCAGTATGTTGCCATGGTCCTTCTGTGCTGCTGCTGCTGTTGAACTGAACGCCCGCTTTGTCCTCCTCCTCCTCCTGACTCAGTCGCTACCACGGTACCACCAATGCACTCTGTCTGCGTTATCACTGCCCGGGTCACCGGGTGCATTTAATTTTTTGGCCAGCACTATGACGCTGTGCTGCTACTACTACCACCAGTATGTTGCCATGGTCCTTCTGTGCTGCTGCTGCTGCTGCTGCTGAACTGAACGCCCGCTTTGTCCTCCTCCTCCTCCTGACTCAGTCGCTACCACGGTACCACCAATGTACTCTGTCTGCGTTATCACTGCCCGGGTCACCGGGTGCATTTATTTTTTTGGCCAGCACTATGACGCTGTGCTGCTACTACTACCACCAGTATGTTGCCATGGTCCTTCTGTGCTGCTGCTGCTGCTGAACTAAACGCCCGCTTTGTCCTCCTCCTGACTCAGTCGCTACCACGGTACCACCAATGTACTCTGTCTGCGTTATCACTGCCCGGGTCACCGGGTGCATTTAATTTTTTGGCCAGCACTATGACGCTGTGCTGCTACTACTACCACCAGTATGTTGCCATGGTCCTTCTGTGCTGCTGCTGCTGCTGCTGAACTGAACGCCCGCTTTGTCCTCCTCCTCCTCCTGACTCACTCGCTACCACGGTACCACCAATGCACTCTGTCTGCGTTATCACGGCCCGGGTCACCGGGTGCATTTAATTTTTTGGCCAGCACTATGACACTGTGCTACTACTACTACCACCAGTATGTTGCCATGGTCCTTCTGTGCTGCTGCTGCTGAACTGACCGCCCGCATTGTCCTCCTCCTCCTGACTCAGTCGCTTCCACCAATGTACTCTGTCTGCGTTCACACTGCCCGGGTCACCGGATGCATTTAATTTTTTGGCCAGCACTATGACGCTGTGCTGCTACTACTACCACCAGTATGTTGCCATGGTCCTTCCTTCTCTGCTGCTGCTGCTGCTGAACTGAATGCCCGCTTTGTCCTCCTCCTGACTCAGTCGCTACCACGGTACCACCAATGCACTCTGTCTGCGTTATCACTGCCCGGGTCGCCGGGTGCATTTAATTTTTTGGCCAGCACTATGACGCTGTGCTGCGACTACTAGCACCAGTATGTTATACAATACAATACAATAACATTTCTATAGCGCTTTTCTCCCATAGGACTCAAAGCGCTTAGGCTCTCTCAGATTCAGTAATTAGTAGGATGAAGTATTCACACAACAAAAGTTATATTTCTGCAAATGCCAAACTGAACAGGTGGGTTTTCAGTCTGGATTTAAACACTTCCAGGGATGGAGCTGTCCTGATCTGTTGAGGTAAGGAGTTCCAAAACGTAGGGGCAGCATGACAGAAGGCTCTGGGACCAAAAGTTTCCAAGTGGACTCTGGGTATGACTAGATTATTAGAACCTGTTGATCTGAGAATGCGGGGATTGCTACGCAGCTGCAACATATCTTTCATATATCCAGGGCCTAAATTATTCAGGGATTTAAATGTCAGTAGGCCGATCTTGAATAGGACCCTCCATTCTATAGGTAGCCAGTGAAGGGAGTGCAGGACTGGCATTATGTGGCAGTGACGGGGTTGGTTGGTTAGCAGTCTGGCAGCAGTATTCTGTATCAGCTGTAGTCGGTACAAGACCTTTTTTGGAAGGCCAGTGTAGAGAGCATTGCAGTAGTCCAGTCGGGATGTGATGAAGGCGTGGACTAAGGTTGGCAGATCTTCTGGGGGTATGAGGTGCTTGATTTTTGCAATGTTCTTCAGGTGAAAATAGGATGATTTCACCACAGCAGAGATTTGAGTTCTGAAGTTTAAATCCCAATCAATTAGAACTCCCAGGCTACGCACATGATCAGAGCTGCGCAGATCCGTGCCTCCTATTCCCAGTGGTGAAGACTGCAAGTTAAGTTGTTTTGTTATCATGCTCTGCCCTCCTATCAGAAGGACTTCAGTTTTGTCTGCATTTAGTTTCAGCCAGTTGTCATTCATCCATTGCTGTAGTTCAATGTTGCCATGGTCCTTCTGTGCTGCTGCTGAACTGAACGCCCGCTTTGTCCTCCTCCTCCTCCTGACTCAGTCGCTACCACGGTACCACCAATGTACTCTGTCTGCGTTATCACTGCCCGGGTCACCGGGTGCATTTAATTTTTTGGCCAGCACTATGACGCTGTGCTGCTACTACTACCACCAGTATGTTGCCATGGACCTTCTGTGCTGCTGCTGCTGCTGAACTGAACGCCCGCTTTGTCCTCCTCCTCCTCCTGACTCAGTCGCTACCACGGTACCACCAATGCACTCTGTCTGCGTTATCACGGCCCGGGTCACCGGGTGCATTTAATTTTTTGGCCAGCACTATGACACTGTGCTACTACTACTACCACCAGTATGTTGCCATGGTCCTTCTGTGCTGCTGCTGCTGAACTGAACGCCCGCATTGTCCTCCTCCTCCTGACTCAGTCGCTTCCACCAATGTACTCTGTCTGCGTTCACACTGCCCGGGTGCATTTAATTTTTTGGCCAGCACTATGACGCTGTGCTGCTACTACTACCACCAGTATGTTGCCATGGTCCTTCTGTGCTGCTGCTGCTGCTGAACTGAACGCCCGCTTTGTCCTCCTCCTGACTCAGTCGCTACCACGGTACCACCAATGTACTCTGTCTGCGTTATCACTGCCCGGGTCACCGGGTGCATTTAATTTTTTGGCCAGCACTATGACGCTGTGCTGCTACTACTACCACCAGTATGTTGCCATGGTCCTTCTGTGCTGCTGCTGCTGCTGCTGAACTGAACGCCCGCTTTGTCCTCCTCCTCCTCCTGACTCACTCGCTACCACGGTACCACCAATGCACTCTGTCTGCGTTATCACGGCCCGGGTCACCGGGTGCATTTAATTTTTTGGCCAGCACTATGACACTGTGCTACTACTACTACCACCAGTATGTTGCCATGGTCCTTCTGTGCTGCTGCTGCTGAACTGACCGCCCGCATTGTCCTCCTCCTCCTGACTCAGTCGCTTCCACCAATGTACTCTGTCTGCGTTCACACTGCCCGGGTCACCGGATGCATTTAATTTTTTGGCCAGCACTATGACGCTGTGCTGCTACTACTACCACCAGTATGTTGCCATGGTCCTTCCTTCTGTGCTGCTGCTGCTGCTGAACTGAATGCCCGCTTTGTCCTCCTCCTGACTCAGTCGCTACCACGGTACCACCAATGCACTCTGTCTGCGTTATCACTGCCCGGGTCGCCGGGTGCATTTAATTTTTTGGCCAGCACTATGACGCTGTGCTGCGACTACTAGCACCAGTATGTTATACAATACAATACAATAACATTTCTATAGCGCTTTTCTCCCATAGGACTCAAAGCGCTTAGGCTCTCTCAGATTCAGTAATTAGTAGGATGAAGTATTCACACAACAAAAGTTATATTTCTGCAAATGCCAAACTGAATAGGTGGGTTTTCAGTCTGGATTTAAACACTTCCAGGGATGGAGCTGTCCTGATCTGTTGAGGTAAGGAGTTCCAAAACGTAGGGGCAGCATGACAGAAGGCTCTGGGACCAAAAGTTTCCAAGTGGACTCTGGGTATGACTAGATTATTAGAACCTGTTGATCTGAGAATGCGGGGATTGCTACGCAGCTGCAACATATCTTTCATATATCCAGGGCCTAAATTATTCAGGGATTTAAATGTCAGTAGGCCGATCTTGAATAGGACCCTCCATTCTATAGGTAGCCAGTGAAGGGAGTGCAGGACTGGCATTATGTGGCAGTGACGGGGTTGGTTGGTTAGCAGTCTGGCAGCAGTATTCTGTATCAGCTGTAGTCGGTACAAGACCTTTTTTGGAAGGCCAGTGTAGAGAGCATTGCAGTAGTCCAGTCGGGATGTGATGAAGGCGTGGACTAAGGTTGGCAGATCTTCTGGGGGTATGAGGTGCTTGATTTTTGCAATGTTCTTCAGGTGAAAATAGGATGATTTCACCACAGCAGAGATTTGAGTTCTGAAGTTTAAATCCCAATCAATTAGAACTCCCAGGCTACGCACATGATCAGAGCTGCGCAGATCCGTGCCTCCTATTCCCAGTGGTGAAGACTGCAAGTTAAGTTGTTTTGTTATCATGCTCTGCCCTCCTATCAGAAGGACTTCAGTTTTGTCTGCATTTAGTTTCAGCCAGTTGTCATTCATCCATTGCTGTAGTTCAATGTTGCCATGGTCCTTCTGTGCTGCTGCTGAACTGAACGCCCGCTTTGTCCTCCTCCTCCTCCTGACTCAGTCGCTACCACGGTACCACCAATGTACTCTGTCTGCGTTATCACTGCCCGGGTCACCGGGTGCATTTAATTTTTTGGCCAGCACTATGACGCTGTGCTGCTACTACTACCACCAGTATGTTGCCATGGACCTTCTGTGCTGCTGCTGCTGCTGAACTGAACGCCCGCTTTGTCCTCCTCCTCCTCCTGACTCAGTCGCTACCACGGTACCACCAATGCACTCTGTCTGCGTTATCACGGCCCGGGTCACCGGGTGCATTTAATTTTTTGGCCAGCACTATGACACTGTGCTACTACTACTACCACCAGTATGTTGCCATGGTCCTTCTGTGCTGCTGCTGCTGAACTGAACGCCCGCATTGTCCTCCTCCTCCTGACTCAGTCGCTTCCACCAATGTACTCTGTCTGCGTTCACACTGCCCGGGTGCATTTAATTTTTTGGCCAGCACTATGACGCTGTGCTGCTACTACTACCACCAGTATGTTGCCATGGTCCTTCTGTGCTGCTGAATTGACCGCCGGCATTGTCCTCCTCCTCCTGACTCACTCGCCTCCACCAATGTACTCTGTCTGCGTTCACACTGCCCGGGTCACCGGGTGCATTTAATTTTTTGGCCAGCACTATGACGCTGTGCTGCTACTACTACTACCAGTATGTTGCCGTGGTCCTTCTGTGCTGCTGAACTGACCGCCCGCATAGTCCTTCTCCTGACTCAGTCGCTACCACCACTGCACTCTGCGTTCACACTGCCCGTGTCCACTGACAACTCTGCTGCGATGTCATTGCTAATTGCTGCAAAAAAAACAAAAAAAAAATTTACAAAAACCTCTCTGGGGCCTTTTTGGCGTCAGCCACTCATCCTCCTCCAGCGGTACCTTCGCCGCCAAGTGCCATTGGAACTCGCCTTCACCTCTTTGACTGCTTAACGCGTATATCCCTTTTTAAAACCACTTATTACCAATCAATAGCCCCATTTAAAGTGTTGATTTCACTTTAACCACTTGAGGACCCACCCTTTACCCCCCCTTAAGGACCAGCGCTTTGTTGAGTGATCTGTGCTGGGTGGGCTCTGCAGCCCCCAGCACAGATCATGTAGCAGGCAGAGAGATCAGATCACCCCCCTTTTTTCCCCACTAGGGGGATGATGTGCTGGGGGGGTCCGATCTCTCCTGCCTGCATGTGGCTGGCGGGGGGGGCACCTCAAAGCCCCCCTCCGCGGCGAAATTCCCCCCTCCCTCTCCTACCTGCTCCCCCCCGGAGATCAGGGCTGCACAGGACGCTATCCGTCCTGTGCAGCCAGTGACAGGACGTCCCCTGTCACATGGCGGCGATCCCCGGCCGCTGATTGGCCGGGGATCGCCGATCTGCCTTACGGTGCTGCTGCGCAGCAGCGCCGTACAATGTAAACAAAGCGGATTATTTCCGCTTGTGTTTACATTTAGCCTGCGAGCCGCCATCGGCGGCCCGCAGGCTATTCACGGAGCCCCCCGCCGTGAATTGACAGGAAGCAGCCGCTCGCACGAGCGGCTGCTTCCTGATTAATCAGCCTGCAGCTGGCGACGCAATACTGCGTCGCTGGTCCTGCAGCTGCCACTTTGCCGACGCGCGGTATGAGTGCGCGGTCGGCAAGTGGTTAAAATCCATTTTCTCTAGAAAAAAAAAATTTTGGGGAATTTTTTATGTTGAAGTTATGTTGCCTCTTATCACCTCGATAATCCATGCAATTTGGGGGATTGTAGCATGTATGGGGGCTTTGTTATTAACGTTAAAAGAAAATCCGCCTCCGGGCGGGAATCCACGCGTGATTACGCCATTCACGGCAGAAAATCCGCGTGGTTGCGTGGACGCGGACAAAAATCCGCATGCGGCGGGGCCGAATGCGGATTTTTTTTTGCAACCACGCGGATTGCCGAATTCGTGGATGAGGCACATCCGAGCATCCCTGATAATAATATGGTAGGACATTAGACTATGACTGTGGTAGGATTAGATTGTGAGCTCCTCTGGGGACAGTCAGTGAGTCAGTGACATGACTGTGCACTCTGTAAAGTGCTGCAGGAGATGTTAGTGCTATATAAATACATAATAATATTTAACAATTAGAGTAAAATCTCACACATATACATACTTTCTGTCACCCTTGATGATGGTTAATGACTTCTTATGGCAACAGTTGTGGGACCGCTATCAACCACATGTAACATGCTGGGAAGATCACAGAGTACCCTGAAAGTTCATGGTGGTCCAGAACCACTAGGAGAGTATAAAGCTGGGTTTTAAATGCGGTAAATGTCACTTTTAGTAGCAAACCTAACGGTAGTGTAATTTTACATGCATCAAATGAAAGCGCAATGCATTTTCTGACGGGGTTTCCAGGGGGCCCATACGCAGCCGCAGCACTTTGGTCAGGGATCGCTATACAGCCGCAATATGGCTGTATGAAGATCCCTGGCATTCTTTCCTATTTTCCCAATTTTTTTTTATGTTTAGAGTGTGTGAATTAAAAAAAAAAAAAAATTATGTGGGGTCCCCCCTCCTGAAACTTTTTAACCCCTTGTCCCCCATGCAGGCTGGGATAGCCAGAATGTGGAGCTCTGACCGATTGGGACTTCACACCCTGACTACACCAGCTGCAAAAAAGGTCCCCTAATGCCGATTTTTGTTCCGGGGTATATGTTGAGGGCCCCCCCAGGTTTATTTTGCCCTGGGGCCCCATTGTTGCTTAAAGAGAACCTGTACTGAGTAAAATTATTTAAAATAAACACATGAGGTAACTTCAAATGAACATTACATAGTTACCTTGCCATCAGTTCCTCTCAGAAGCACATTTTCTTCTTACAGTGATCCCTTCCAGTTCTGACAACATTTTGTCAGAACTGAAATATATCAGTTGCTGTCAGTTATATATCAGTTGCTGTCAGTTACAGCTGAGAGGAGAACTGATGTGTCCATGTTTCCCTATGGCTCAAGTGGATGATATTACAGTTTAACAGTGTGCTGACCAGGAAGCTGTTATGGTGTAATAGCCATTTTCAAAATGGAGTACGGAGAATTCCATTGATCACAGTGGACAAGGATGCAGGAGAGGAAAAATAGATTGAGTAGTAGACTACACGGGAGGTAAGTATGACTTGTGTATATTTATTTTGACTTTTAATGTTCAGTTCAGGTTTTCTTTAAACCGGCCCTGTCTGTGCAGGGCCGGTTTAAGCAACAATGGGGCCCCAGGGCAAAATAAACCTAGGGGGCCCCCCCAACATATACCAAGGAACAAAAATCGGCATTAGGGGACCTTTTTTGCAGCTGGTATAGTCAGGGTGTGAAGTCCCAATCGGTCGGAGCATTCTGGCTATCCCAGCCTGCATGGGGGACAAGGGGTTAAAAAGTTTCAGGAGGGGGGACCCCACATATTTTTTTTTTTTAAATTCCCACACTCTAAACATAAAAAAAAAATTGGGAAAATAGGAAAAAATGCCAGGGATCTTCATACAGCCATATTGCGGCTGTATAGCGATCCCTGGCCAAAGCGCTGCGACAGCGTATAGACCCCCTGGAAACCGCGTCAGGAAATTTATTGCGCTTTCGTTTGATACATGTAAAATTACACTACCGTTAGGTTTGCTACTAAAAGTGACATTTACCGCATTTAAAAGTATACTTTTTTCCTTCGAAACTTTAAAATCGATTTTCTCAAAAACTATAAGGTCTTTTTGAAAAATTGTTTTTTCCTCTTATTCCTAATGATCTTCTTAACATATCCTGCAAATTTAGGGTTTCTAGCATTTAAGGTGGATTTGCTATTAACCATTAAAGTCAGGCAGGTTTTTAAATGTGTATTTTTTTTCCTTTGAAACTTTAAAATCGATTTTCTCAAAAACTATAAGGCCGATTTGAAAAAATGTTTTCCTCTTGTAGCCACTGGGGGCCCCTACAAGCTCTGGGGCCCTGAGGCAGCTGCCTCCTTTGCCTCTATGGTAGCGCCGGCCCTGGCTCTGTGTTGAGATGATAACGGTTTTTAGAGTCCATCAAGGCCACATGGTGATCATCTTAAAGAGAAACTGTAACCAAGAATTGAACTTCATCCCAATCAGTAGCTGATACCCCCTTTCCCATGAGAAATATTTTCACAAACGGAGCATCAGGGGGCTCTGTACGGCTGATATTGTGGTGAAACCCCTCCCACAGTGTGATGTCATGGCCATGATCCTGACAGTTTCCTGTCTATGAACCTCATTGCATTGTGGGAAATAACAGCTGTTTACAGCTGGGTCCAAGTGCCAAAAAAACAAGCAGCATCTCCTTCCACTAAAATCACGTGCCAGCAGTAAAAATGTCACCATGTGGTAAATGTCAGAATGTAAATCGGAGAGGAAAGATTTTACAATAAGCAAACTGCCATTTATACATAATTATTGTAAAAATTAAGCACTTTTTTTATTACATTACTTTCACTGGAGTTCCTCTTTAACATCCCCATACAACAAGCAACCTTACTACCTGGTGAGGTTGGAGGTTCATGGTATAAGGGGGTGACACCATGAGTTTCCACACCGGGTGACACCAATCCTAGTGATGCTTCTAGCTGGATAGGCTGGAGAATAGTTATATCTAACATTAATTGCTATAAAACTGTACATACTATTATGTTCTTCTGACCATGGCTGCTGTGGCCTGGGTCATATCAGGAGATCGTTGTGACTGAAGAATGGTACAATATACATAGCTATAAAGCTGCACCTGATACTATATGCTAATCACTGCCAACCATGGCCTGGGTCATATCAGGATATATAGAGGATGGTTATACTGTATAGAAAATACATGGTAATATAGCAGGAACTTCAACTATTTGCCGGTGATCACTGCATTTATTTATTTTAATATGAATCTAAAATATGAAGAGAAAAAAAAGATAAAGAAATAATGAGTCTTATGTTGCATGCTTCTTATCACAGACAGCTTATCGCTGGAAGTAATCCAGAGTATAGAGATTTTTATCAGTGACAGATAAACAAATACAATTATAATCATGTGACAATAAATGAGGATTTCAGGATATATTCAGGACAGAAACCAGGAATTGTCCCTGGAAATCACAGACAGCTAGAAAGAATTGGCTGGACAATGCGCCAATCACAATTCTCTCCCTGTGATGTCACCAGCAGGGGCGTTGCTAGGGTCCTAAGAGTTCCGGGGCAGTTTTGGGCACCCCAGACAGAAAATGGGTGTGGTCACGCACCAGAATATGGGTGTGGTCATGGGTGGAGCCAAATTTACATGAAATGAACAGCGGTTTAAGTAGCCCTGCTCAGCAAAATGTTGGATGAAGCCCCCTTTCCTACAAAAAATAAAAAAAAATGCTGTTCCCCCAATGATAAATGTGTCGCCGTCACCCCCCCCCGGTGTAATGTATACATTACCTTTCTGCGACCTCCGATTGTTCCTGAAAGCTCCGGGCGCATTCCACCACTGTGCATACACGCGCACCCCACGTGCTTTCCTAGTAAGGGGCTCACGTTGGGCGGCGATGTGGACGCATGCGGCGCACAGGGCCGATTCCCAAGAGATTTCATGCTGAAATTGATCAGGAATCTGTCTGCGGTGTATGAGCAGCTGACAGATCTCTCTCTTATCAGATTCGATAAGAGAGAGAGATTTGTCTCTTGGTCGAATTTGCCCAGCATTACTAGATATATGGCTACCTTTAGGCAAAAGTTATCTTAAGCTTGCCGTACAAACATTGATATTGATCATGGGCCCTGCCAACCAGCCGTTGTGTCCCCTTTGTGCCTGGATACTGACCAGCGAAGCAAAAATAGGGACCAGTTTAGGGAGAGCCAGTGGGTTTTAGTGAGCTATGTACAAAATTTGAAGTGACAAATTACAGCTTTATAAGTAAACACTGATTTCCTGTGTAGCAAATGGGAAAATATAAATTTCAAGTCCAACATGCCTTGTTGTGCAACTTTCTCTAAATTTACAGTTACAGGCCCTTTAAAGTGAAGTACAGTAATTGTTACAGTGACAAATGACCAAATGCAATTACAACTCCCCCTCGGTGAGATAACGATTGAAGAGCAATGGGCCACGGGGATTTATCATAACCCATTCACAGTGATTAATGACCCCCAGCAAATGTGGCCCCACGCCTGGGGAGGCACTATAATAGATTCACTAATATAATGCATGTGACTTAATGATTTCATCATTACAATGTAACCACACATGCTGCCTGGAGGGGGGCGGAGACTTCCCTGGGGATCTGACAAATGGTCACAGGGGATTGGGGGCGGAGCTGTGACCACATGGCCACACCGTATGAACTGATCGATATATTAATCTGCATCATCTACAAAAAAGCTTTGCAGACTAAAAGAAAAAGAATAGCCTTTCTATTTCTATAAAGGCCATGACTCAATTTTAAATGTGAATAATGGAAGGGGAAGACCAGTCACAAAAAATCCACATCAGAAAAGAAGCTGCACCCCATTAAATATTTTGAGGTGCTGGATCAAACATCCAAAGCAAATGATCCAAAAGATCTGCACACTCCTCTAGAGTTCAGTGTCGTTTATTCACATAATGCACCAGATGTCCATTCAAATCACCGTTTCGGGGCCACAGCAGGTCCCCTTTGTCAAGGCATTTAACAGAATGACACAAAAAATTACTCATTCAAAGATTGTTCAACACTGACAAGTGTGACATTTTAAAAGTTTGGTCCACCTGAAAATATATATATATATTTTTGCGTTTCAATGCAGTGCAATGCCCCTGCCGTGTGGCGAAATGTGTAAATCATATGACCCTGTGGCAGAATGCGCCGACAGGGCCATATGCATAGTGCCCCCCCTTTTCAGTGAGGTACTCCTTGCTGCGATTTTGGCCAAGTTCATAGAAGATTTTCTTTTTTCTCACAAGTTAGCGGAAATTGATTTTTATTGTTTTTTTTTTCCACAAAGTGTCATTTTCCACTAACTTGTGACAAAAAATAAAATCTTCTATGAACTCACCATACACCTAACGGAATACCTTGGGGTGTCTTCTTTCTAAAATGGGGTCACTTGTGGGGTTCCTATACTGCCCTGGCATTTTAGGGGCCCTAAACCGTGAGGAGTAGTCTAGAAACCAAATTTCTCAAAATGACCTGTGAAATCCTAAAAGTATTCATAGGATGTTGGGCCCCTTTGCGCACCTAGGCTGCAAAAAAGTGTCACACATGTGGTATCGCCGTACTCAGGAGAAGTAGTATAATGTGTTTCGGGTTGTATTTTTACACATACCCATGCTGAGTGGGGGAAATCTCTCTGTAAATGACAATTTTTTTTTACACATAATTGTCCATTTACACTACAGGGGTCTCAAACTCACGGCCCGCGGGCAATTTGCGGCCCTCGATATAATATTTTGTGGCCCTCGCCTGCAAAAGCTTCCTTATAGTTTGCTTCAGTGCTCCCAAGTAATCCGCCGCATCCCCGCCGCTAAACGAGGGCTGCAGAGCCCCCAAATCACCCGGGGAGCAATCCGCCGACATTTCCTGGAAGGGGCTGAGCTTTCAGCTTCAGCTCTGCCCCTCCAGACGTCAATCGCCACACGGATCGCCGCCTCTCCCCGCCCCTCTCTGTGAAGGAAGAGTGAGAGGGGCGGCGATGCGCCGCGATTGTGAAATTCCTTATGCGGCCCAGCCTCATCCTGACTTTGCGTCCTGCGGCCCCCAGGTAAATTGAGTTTGAGACCCCTGATTTACAGAGATATTTCTTCCACCCAGCATGGGTATGTTTAAAAATACACCCCAAAACACATTATACTACTTCTCCTGAGTACGGCGATACCATACCACATGTGTGGCACTTTTTTGCAGCCTAGGTGCGCAAAGGGGCCCAACGTCCTATGAGTACCTTTAGGATTTCACAGGTCATTTTGAGGCATTTGGTTTCTAGACTACTTCTCACACTTTAGGCCCCCTAAAATGCCAGGGCAGTATAGGAACCCCGCAAGTGACCACATTTTAGAAAGAAGACACCCCAAGGTATTCCGTTAGGAGTATGGTGAGTTCATAGAAGATTTTATTTTTTGTCACAAGTTAGCGGAAATTGATTTTTATTGTTTTTTTCACAAAGTGTCATTTTCCACTAACTTGTGACAAAAAATAAAATCTTCTATGAACTCACCATACTACTAACGGAATACTTTGGGGTGTCTTATTTCTAAAATGGGGTCACTTGTGGGGTTCCTATACTGCCCTGGCATTTTAGGGGGCCTCAACCGTGAGGAGTAATCTAGAAACCAAATGCCTCAAAATGACCTGTGAATAGGACGTTGGGCCCCTTAGCGCACCTAGGCTGCAAAAAAGTGTCACACATGTGGTATTGCCGTACTCAGGAGAAATAGTATAATGTGTTTTGGGGTGTATTTTTACACATACCCATGCTGGGTGGGAGAAAAATCTCTGTAAATGGACAATTGTGTGTAAAAAAAATTACAAAATTGTCATTTACAGAAAGATTTATCCCACCCAGCATGGGTAGGTGTAAAAATACACCCCAAAACACATTATACTACTTCTCCTGAGTATAGCGATACCACATGTGTGACATGCTTTTTTGCAGCCTAGGTGCGCTAAGGGGCCCAACGTCCTATTCACAGGTCATTTTGAGGCATTTGGTTTCTAGATTACTCCTCACGGTTGAGGGCCCCTAAAATGCCAGGGCACTATAGGAACCCCACAAGTGACCCCATTTTAGAAAGAAGACACCCCAAGGTATTCCGTTAGTAGTATGGTGAGTTCATAGAAGATTTTATTTTTTGTCACAAGTTAGCGTAAATTGATTTTTATTGTTTTTTTTTACAAAGTGTCATTTTCCACTAACTTGTGACAAAAAATAAAAACTTCTATGAACTCATCATACACCTAACGGTATACCTTGGGGTGTCTTCTTTCTAAAATGGGGGTCACTTGGTGGGGTTCCTATACTGCCCTGGCATTTTAGGGGCCCAAAACAGTGAGGAGTAGTCTGGAAACCAAATGCCTCAAAATGCCTTCTCAGGGGTATAAGCATCTGCAAATTTTGATGACAGGTGGTCTATGAGGGGCCGAATTTTGTGGAACCAGTCATAAGCAGGGTGGCCTCTTAGATGACAGATTGTATTGGCACTGAAGTGCAGGAAATGCAGGATGTTCTCAAATCGTGACCTGGACATGGCAGCAGAGAACATGGGCATGTGATGTTACGTATTGGGTGCGTAGACCAATAAGACCGCAATACATTCTTTTTGACTAGACCCATGTTAAGGAGAAGGCCCCAAAAAATGTTACGTTCAAAAACTTGGAGTGGTTTCCACTGAAAAGGCTGGGCATGGTAGCTTCTTGGATTGGCAGTTTCGTATTGTGTGGCATAACAGTTGGTCTCAGCCACAATTAAGTCGTAGAGACCAGCAGTGATCAGAAAAAAAAAATTCAGTCACTGCGGTGGGGCGGGTGAGGGTTTGGCCGGGTGATCAGAAGCAGGGGGCAGATTAGGGCCTGATCTGATGGATAGGAGTGCTAGGGGGTGACAGGAGGTAATTGATGGGTGTCTCGGGGGGTGCTTAGAGGGGAGAATAGATGCAATCAATGCACTGGGGAGGTGATCGGAAGGGGGTCTGAGGGGGATCTGAGGGTTTGGCCGAGTGATCAGGAGCCCACACGGGGCAAATTAGGGCCTGATCTGATGGGTAGGTGTGCTAGGGGGTGACAGGTGGTGACAGGAGGTGATTGGGGGTCGGGGGGGGGGGGAGTCTGAGGGCGATCCGAGGGTGTGGGCGGGTGATTGGGTGCCCGCAAAGGGGCAGATGAGGGTCTGATCTGATGGGTATGAATGGTAGCAGTGACAGGGGGTGATCAGTGGGTGATTAGAGGGGAGAACAGATGTAAACAATGCACTTGGGAGGTGATCTGAGGGTGGTCTGCAGACGATCTGAGGTTGTGAGCGGGTAATTGGGTGCCTGCAAGGGGCAGGTTAGGGTCTGATCTAAAGGGTGGCAGTGACAGGTGGTGACGGGGTGATTGACAGGTGATCAGTGGGTGATTACAGGGTAGAATAGATGTATACAGTACACAGGGGGGGGGATGATCAGGAGCTCCCAGGGGGGCAGTTTAGGACCTAATCTAAAAAATAGCGTTGACAGATAGTGATAGGGAGTGATTGATGGGTGATTAGGGGGGTGATTGGGTGCAAACAGGGGTCTTGGGGGTAGACAGGGGGGGTATGAGGTGTGCTGTGGTCAATCAGAGGGCAGGGGGGGGGGGCAGATCAGTGTGCTTACCAGAGGAGCTGCCTCCTGCCCTGGTGGTCCCTCGATCACTGGGACCACCAGGGCAGGAGGCAGCCTGTATAATACGCTTTGTATACATTACAAAGCGTATTATACGCTTTCTATGCGTCAGATCGGGGGTTAACAACCCGCCGGCGCTGCTATTTGGCCGGCGGGTTGATGTCGCGGGTGGGCAGTGCCTATTGCCGGCGGATGCGCGCGCATACAGCGCGCGATCCCCGGCCATCTAGTGCAGAATGAGCCGCCAATAGGCGTATTGCTGTCGTTCTGCACACCACTTTGCCGCCGCCCATGGGCTGTGGGCGGTCGGCAAGAGGTTAAAGCGTTCGTGTTTGCTTCCATGATCGTGATTCGGTGGCCCAAATCTCACGATTTGCCGTGATTCAGCATGATTTGTGCTTGTGATTCCCGTTCAATAGAACGAGAATCACAGAGCAATCACCCCAGAAACGCTGCATGCAGCAAGTTTGCACTTAATTGAGATTGAAATTGCAACCGCTGCAGTATGAATGCATCCATAGGGATACATTGTAACAGCGCTTTGCTGATTGCCGGCGATCAGCAAAGCGCTGAAGAATCGCCCCAGTGTGAACCAGCCCTTAAAGGACTTCCGAGGTGAGGACAATAATCTATGTTTACTCACTTGGGGCTTCTTCCATCCCCCAGGAGCCGTTTCAGTCCCTCGCCCCAGCTCTGGTCCTCCTCAATGGTCCACTGGATGCCCATAATGATCGGCAACCCGCCAGTGGGCCACCTCTTCTGCGCCTGCACAGTACACACCAGATGACGTGGATGCTCTGCACGAGAGCCCGCGCAGGCGCAGAAGAGGCGACCCGCGATCATTACGGGCATCCAGTGGGATACCAAGGAGGACAGGGGCTGCGGCAAGGGACTTAGGCCTCTTCCATGAGCAGTTGATAGGCAGTGAAATGCGTTTCAAACTCTCACAACTGCTCACTGCTGCCTGGTAACTGCTTGCTGAGCACACAGTTGAACAGTCCATGGAAAAGAGGCCTTAAAGGGAACCTGAACTGAGTAAAATTATTTAAAATAAACAGATGATGTAGCTACAAATGAATATAACATACTTACCTCACCATCAGTACCTCTCAGAGGCTCACCATTTTCTTCTTACAGTGATCCCTTCCAGTTCTGACAATATTTTGTCAGAAATGAAATATACCAGTTGCTGTCAGTTATATATCAACTGCTGTCAGTTACAACTGAATGTGCAAGGTAATGTCTATGCTTCCCTATGGCTTAAGTGGGTGATATTACAGTTTAACAGCGTGCTGACCAGGAAGCGGTTATGGGGTAATGGCCATTTTCAAAATGGACGACAGAGAATTCCATCGATCACAGTGGACAAACAGGATGCAGGAGAGGAGATTGATGAGCAAACTACATGGGAGGTAAGAATGACCTGTGTGTGTTAATTTTACATTTTTGTTTTCAGTTCAGGTTCTCTTTAAACAGCTGCTAGAGGCTGGAAGAAGCCCCAGGTGAGTAAACAGATGGTTATCCTTGCCTCAGAAGTCCTTTAACCACTTCACTGCCATGTTGCTCTTTGCTGGGAGATGTTTGAAGTCTCTGTAAAGGCTGAAAGTCTATAAAGGCAGGAAGGTCAGCTTTATAGGAAAAGGTTACAGAGTCACTTCTGCTATGTCAGCTTTCATGTCAGACAAAGCAAAGGATGACATGAAATATTAAAAAGCTGCTGTACTTTTGGGGGTTTGCAAAGCATAAACTATTTGCCGATCCTCTGGGCAACGTCTTCTATGCATCCTGAAGCTTCCAGCGGCTTTTTGACCTCCATGTACGGCTGCTGGTGCTTCACCAGACCCAGACTTTTTGCCGCCTGAGGCAAAATTGTAAAAAGGCTCCCCCACAGTATAATAACCCCCCCGCCAGAATAGGTAGCCTGGATGGGGTAGCAAGCAGGAAGGGGGTATTGGGCACAGTGGCATGGAGGAGGGGGTCGGGGGGTCGTACCTCATCTGGGTCCCCCACCTGCGCTCATCCTCTGGCTATTAATTGCAGCAGCGAGCATAGCGGAGGAGGGAGGACTCACCTCTTCCGCGTTCCAGTGTGCGTTTCACTCTCGCCACTTCCTGCAACGCCGTCCACTTACAGTGCAGCAGGCAGCATTGCAGGAAGTGACGACAGTGGAATGCAAAAGAGGAGACCTCCCTCCCCACCCGCTGCCTGACAATAAACTAGTACGCTCGCTGCTACATTTAATAGCTGAAGGGGTAGCGCAGATCGGGGGACCCAGGTGAGGGAGTGGGGGGGTCCGACCCCTCTCCCCACCACTGTGCCCAATACCCCCTCCAGCTCGGCGGCCCCCCAACCCACGGCGGGTGCCACCCCCTGAATTTGTCGCCTGAGGAACCCGCCTCACTCCACCTCATGGGCGGACCGGCCCTGACCAGACCTGAAGCAAGTCAGGTGATATGTCAGGAGCCGTACCCAGAGGATGTTGGAAGGCGCTGGGAGCTGCAGGATGCGATAAAGATGGCGCCCAGAGGATTGGCAAGTAGTTTATGCCCTGCAAACACACTAATGTTCTGTCCCAGTTATCCCCTTAGGCTTGCCGGTTATTGGAGATTTACAGATAGCGGGGACTTTGCTGCATATCTATGCAATATTTGTAACCTGGGAGTCTAGATCACATACTGTTTAGACTGTGGATTGTTGATAGATGGGTGATTGATCAGTGCTCCACACACTGGGATATTCAGTAGATGTGGGCTGTCAATAAAAATACTGAGACTCTTCTTCACTCCACCAAGCTGACTTGTACAATCGAAAGAAATTTTCCATCCTGTTCAATTAGTGTATTTTCATTATGTGGCAGATATCGAATGTTTTGGATGACCTGCAAAATGTGAATCGTCGATTTAGTAACAGGATCAACTCTTTTGGTCGATTGAACACCAGAATTGATCAGCGTATGGCCACCTTTATGATATTCAGGCTTCCATTGTTATGCTATACAGCAGTGATCATTTGGATGTCAAAATTACTAATCTAAGGCCTCTTTCACATTGGGACGTTGCGTTTGATGTTAAAGTCGCACAACGTGCCCCTAACGCAGCGCATGTAGGTTATAAAATTAGACGTTATTTTGCACTGCGTTGTGTCTCTCTGTGTGCCGTTTTCGTTGCATACTGATGGAACGAAAACAGCGCATGCGTTACATTTAATAAAAAAAACACCTTACTGAGCATGTGCAACACACATAACGCAGCAAATGTATTGCTAAACGCACAGCATGCGGCACTTTCTAAATATTGCTACACGTTACACACAACGCAACGTGTGCACTGTGAATGGCGCACAGACTTACTATTGCTGTGCGTTAGTCTGCGTTATAAAATTTTCTACGGTGCGACTTTAACTTCACACTGTGAAAGAGGCCTTAATGGAACTAACTGTTGTTTAAAAGAACTCCATAAAGAACAGTGTGCAAAGAATTGCCCCCCCAGATGTCCTCTTAGGTGTATTGTCTGGTTTGCTTATGCCTAGAAACATCCCTGGGCTGCTAACTTGTATTCTGAACGGTAGGGATGATATATTCTAAGCAACAGCCCAAAGCACATCCATGCTTCTGGTCATGAGATCATCAGAATTTCAAAACAATATGTAACTGTACGACACACATTTCACACAGAAAGGTATGATCTGACTTGCTAAGTTACTAGATGGAATTTTTAGATCTGTGCTTGGAAATAAGTTGCGGGGTTAAATACTTACCTGTCCTGGCATCATTTTTTCAGACAGGTGATCACCTCCCAAGTTGGGCCTTGGCTCTGATCACGCCCACCTGTGTGGCCACGGTCCGCCTCTAGCTTAGCAGCAGTGGCCCAATTGGTGGCTGCCAAGCTGGGGGCAGCCATGCCGGCAGAGGTTTCTGAAAAGCTTTGGCAGTCTTCAGAAACATGGGCACCGCTGTACTGGCGAGGAGGTGGGTGGAGCATCGCCAGTGCCCTGCAGACAGCAGGATAAGTACGTATTTAACCCCGCTACTCCCCCATCCATCTGTATTAGGACAGAGCCGGTCATTGACAGGCTTTGTAATTTTTACCTTAAAGAGACTCTGTAACAAATTTTTCAGCCTTAGTTCTTCTATCCTATAAGTTCCTATGCCTGTTCTAATCTGCTCTGGCTTACTGCAGTCTTTCCTAACTGCACTGTCTCTGTAATAAATCAATGTATCTTTCCTCTGTCCTGTTTGTCGGGCTAAAGCTTGATTGTGTGGAATGTGCAGGGCTGCTTGTGATTGGTAGAAGCGATACACACCCTCTGCAGGCCCCCTGCATACTCTGAATGACTCACACACTATGCTTAGCTGAGCCTATTAGAAGCTGGTTAGTCTGTTTGTAAACACTGCCTAAAACTGTTAATTACAAGCCAGGATTGCAGCAGAGAGTGGCAGAAACAGCACAGAGGGGCACAGGAGAAAATAATGAATAGAATGGTATGCTTTTTATTGTAAGAATATTAGAGTACAGATTCTCTTTAAGTACTCTTTAACCACCTCGGCGTTCTGTTAAAATCGCCAGGGTGGCGTGCAGATAGATTTTTTTTTTCTGTGAATCATTGCAGCTAATTTTCAGTTAGCTACATGATTCACCACTAGAGGGCGCATCTGCCGATCGCCTCCGGCTTTTATAGCAAGCAGAAAATCCTGTTGTAAATGGGATTTTCTGCTTGGCTTCCCTCATCGCCATGGCGATGATCGGGATGACGTCATCGACGTCATGGCGTCAGGGGGTGTCTGATCCAGCCCCATAGCGCAGCCTGGCACTGATTGGCCAGGCTGTGCAAGGGGTCTGGGCGGGGGGGGGGGTTCCCACCGTTAGCGGCGAATCGCCGCGGAGCGGCAGCAATCAGACCCCACACGCAGCTTAGCAAAGTGCTAGCTGCGTGTATGAAAAAAAAATTATCAAAATCGGCCCACAGGGGCCGGAGATATCCACTGCAGCGGTAATGGACGAGCTGAGCTCGTCATTACCGCTAAGGTGGTTAAAGGGGAACTGAAGAGAGAGGTATATGGAGGCTGCCATGTTTATTTCCTTTTAAGCAATACCAGTTGCCTGGCAGCCCTGCTGATGCTCTGCCTCTAATACTATTAGCCATAGCCCCTGAACAAGCATGCAGCAGATCAGGTGTTCCAGACTTTAAAGTCAGATCTGACAAGACTAGCTGCATGCTGGTTTGTGGTGTTATTCAGATACTACTGCAGAGAAATAGACCAGCAGGGCTGCCAGGCAACTGGTATTGATTAAAAGGAAATAAATATGGCAGCCTCCGTATACCTCTTACTTCAGTTCCCCTTTAATTATCCTGGTTTCAGCACCAGAAACACTTCCTATATCTATATACTGCTTTAATAGTATACAGACTTTAAATCAGGGCTGGACTAGATTGATTGGACTAAATAATTTATAAAGTAATATTGTAAATAGTGATGAGTAGAAAGTACATCTATGCGTAATTCCGCATCATAATCGTAATGCGGAATGTTGGGGAAAATCGTAATTCATTTCACATGCAACTGTAATCATTCGTAACGTTGCGTAATTTTCATGTAATTTTGTGCCAACTTTAGCTAAAGTTATTCCGCCAAGCATGACTGGGTCATGCCCGGAATTGTTTTTGGCACAATACATCTGGCTTAGAGAAAAACATAGAGACATAGATGGATAGCAGCGAGCCATAGAGGCATCGGTTAGCGTGAGTTAGCATTTCATTTCATTGCAATTCCACTGCACATTGCATTGCTCCATGCAATTGTATTTCACTATACGTAGTAATGCATTTGCCTATAAATCCTTAAAGCATCACAGTCCCTAGTGTGACACCGCGATGGTTAGTCTGGTGGGTTGGTTGGTGTAGTTGAACGTTCTGCCATGGCACAGACCGCCCCGCAGCTCGTCCGGGCTTGCATTGATGGTAGTATGTGGAGGGAGTTGAGGAGGTTGACCGCCGAGGGGAAGAACGAGTTCCTGTGTCTCGTGGTCTTTGTGGAGATGGCCCGAAGCCTCTGGCCCAGTGGCAGCAGGCTGAAATAGCGGTGGCCTGGGTGAGAAGGATCATTGACAATCCTCAGAGCCCTGGACTTCAGTCTGTTGTTGTGTAGCAGGGCAAGAGAGGGGAGGGGGCACCCAACGATCCTCTCCGCTGACCTAATGACCCTCTGAAGTTTGTCCTTGTCATTTGCGGTGGCCCCAGCATACCAGATCAAGATGGAGGAGCAGAGGATTGACTCAATGGTGGCGGTGTAGAAGCTGGTTAGGATTTTTTGAGTCATGCCAAACTTTCTCAGCTGGCGGAGGAAGAAGAGTCTTTGCTGGGCTTTCCGTTGGGTGGCAGTGATGTTGGGCTTCCAGCTGAGATCACTGGAAATTATAGTACCCAGAAGCCGGGCACATGGCACCCTGGCTACCTCGGTGCCGTCAATATAAATAGGGGGCGGAGGGGGGGGGGGGGGGGCAGACTTCCTGAAGGCAATGATTAGCTCAACAGTTTTTGCAGTGTTAACCTTCCTGGCGAAGCCGCGCAGGAGGTTTTCTCCGGCCCTGCTCGGCGGATTTTCTTAATTTTTTTTTTGCTGGACGCAGCTAGCACACCGATCGCCGCCGCCCCGCGCCCGATCGCCGCTATCTGTTGCGGCACGCGCCCCCCCCCCTAGACCCCGAGCGCTGCCCGGCCAATCAGTGCCAGGCAGCGCCGAGGGGTGGATCGGGACTCCCAATGACGTCACGACGTCGGTGACGTCATCCCGCCCCGTCACCATGGTGACGGGGGAAGCCCTCAAGGAAATCCCGTTCTTTGAACGGGATTTCCTGATCGGAGATCGCAGAAGGCGATCGAAGCGGGCGGGGGGTGCCGCCAAGCAGCGGCTATCATGTAGCGAGCCCTGGGCTCGCTACATGATTTGACAAAAAAAAAAAAAAAAAAAAAAAGGGAAAAACTGCCGCGCTGCCTCCTGGCGGAATTTTTCATACCTCCAGGAGGGTTAAGCACCAGCCTGTTCTCCTTGCTCCAGTTGCAAATTCTCTCCACCTGTTGGCAGTACTCTTGGACGTTATCCCTGGTGACAAGGCCAATGATGGTGGTGTCATCGGCGAACTTGATGACCTTTACGGAGTCTGCCTCCGATCTGCAGTTGTTTGTGTAGAGGGAGAACAGCAGTGGTGACAGGACGCAGCCTTGGGGAGCACCTGTGTTCGTGATCGCTGCTTGTGAGTGGATATCGCCCAGTTTGACGACTTGGGATCTGTTGGTGAGAAAGTCTGTGATCCACAGTAGTAGGCTTGGGTGGAGTGCAGCAAGGTCCCGTTGCAGAATGCGTGGGCAGATGGTATTGAAGGCCGAGTTGAAGTCCAGGAGAAGTATTCTAGCATGCGTGTCCGGCCGGTCCAGGTGGTCGTTGGTGAGCTCCAAGCAGATATTGATCGCATCATCAGTGGACCGGTTTTCCCTGTAGGCAAACTGGTAGGGGTCTAGGACGGGTGAAGTGAAGAGCTTGAGGTAGGCTAGGACTGCCCACTCCAAGGTTTTCATGATTACAGACGTCAGGGCTACGGGTCTAAAGTTGTTGAGATTGGAGATCCCTTGTTTCTTAGGGACAGGTATGATGGTAGACCTCTTAAAGTAAGTGGGGACCTTGCCTTCCTCCAGGGACTTGGAGAAGATGGCGAAAAGGATGGGAGCAAGTTGCCGACAGCAGGTTTTCAGGCAGGCTGGAGACACTCCGTCGGGGCCGGAGGCTTTCCTGGCATTAAGTGTTGATAAGAGGCGCAGGACCTTGGCTTCGCTCACCACCGAGGGAGAGGGCAGGTTGTTGTTTGCCAGGCACAGGGGTGGGGTAGCCGGTGCCGGGTTTCCCTCCGGTACTCCCTGGTTCTCAAACCTGCAGTAGAATCTGCTGAGTTCTTCTGCTAGTGTCGGGCTGGGTGTTGCCTACTGGTGTTGGGGCTTGTAGTTAGTGGCGGCCTTTAGCCCCTTCCATACGGCACGTGAGTTGTTTGAGCAGATGTTGTGTTCCACTCTTTCAGCATACTCTTTTTTGGCAGCTCTCATTTCGTGATTGAGGTCGTTTCTTGCCCTTCTATAGTCCTCTCGGTTGCCGGACCTGTGCGCAATCTCCTTGCGCCTTCGCAGCTGCCGTAGCTTGTTGGTGAACCACGGCTGCTTGTTTGGGTACAGCTTGAAGGATTTTGCTGGTACACAAGAGTCCTCACAGAAACTGATGTATGAGGCAACGTTATCTGCCCATTCATCCAAGTTTGGCGCTTCCAGGGCCTTCCAATCGGTGCATTCAAAGCAGGCTTGTAGTTTCAGTTTTGCCTCGTTCGACCAGACCTTGGTGGACTTGATGGTTGGTTTAGCTGATTCCAGGCGTCTCCTGTAGGTTGGGATAAGGTGGATGAGACAGTGGTCCGACGAGCCCAGAGATGCTCGGGGGACTGCTTTGTATGCATCCTTCAGTGCCGTGTGGCAGTGGTCCAGGGTGTTCGGGCCCCTGGTGGGGCAGGTTACATGCTGGTGATAGCGCGGCATCTCCTGGCGCAGGTTGGCCTTGTTGAAGTCACCTGCGATGATGAACAGTGAATCCAGGAGGGATGTCTCCCACTGTGAGATGGTCTCGCTTAGGGCGAGAAGGGCAGATTTGATGTCTGCATCGGAAGGGATATACACTCCGGCAAGGACATAGGAGGAAAACTCCCTTGGTGCGTATGGCGGCCTACAATTGATTAGCAGTAGTTCCAGGTCTGGAGAGCACTTCCTAGCGAGTATCGTTGGAGGGGGGCACCATGAGGAGCTGATGTAGAAGCAGATGCCGCCCCCTCTCTTTTTCCCTGAGAGGACAGGGTCCCGATCTGTTTGTATGATGCTGAAGCCCGGGAGGAGGGCGCTCTCAGGGATGTCCTCATGCAGCCATGTTTCTGTGAGGCAGAGGGCCGGGGTGTTACTGACGAGGTCCCTCCTGTCGCAGAGGAGGCGCAGTTCATCCAGTTTGTTTGGGAGGGATTGGGCATTTGCCAGGAGGACTGAGGGGATGGCTGAGCGTAGGCCCTTCCTCTCCAGCCTCACGCGGGCACTAGCATGGCATCCTCTCCTAATTGGTAGCATGTATGGGGGATTTACTATTTACAGCTTAAGTTGGCACAACATTTCACATAATCGTAATTCACTGATTACCATCATCACTGATAGTAAAAAAAAAAATCTGTCATTTTATTCAGAATATTCAGTTAAGCTCCCGTTTAGACAGAGCATGCAGGCAGCGATGATTCTCAGCCCTGGTTCCAAGTTTCCATACAAATCTCCAATGACTTGAAACTGGGCCAATCCAATCAGTCAAACAGAGCAGCAGTGCCTCGATTACTTTGTCAGGGGAAATTTGCTCGGCAAGTCAGGATTGAAGTTCATCTCTTGTGTCAGACAGAAAACCGTAATTAACCTGGTGATAGCCCCGAGTCAGGCTTGACTCGGAGTAGCCACCGGAAGGTATGCAGAGACAGTGCAGCATTTCAACCCACCTCTCCCGGGATCCAGATGGCAGCCACTCTTCTTCCGTTCCTCTGAGGCTCTGGATCCCTGGGGTGATTTCACCGTTTACGACAGACAGCAATCTCACTAATGTGGTACAGCGCCACCTGGAGAACGGAGGGAGAATTGCAGCGCTGGATCCCAAGGAGGTAGGTGCAGGGCTGCTGCAGATCTCACTGTGGTATGTTTTTTTCCTGGATTTAGGGTCTAAAAGCATGTGAAAAAAATTGCACCACTTTTAGACCCTATAATCCAGAAATAATTATACCGCCAGAGAGGTTACAGTGGTCTGAAACCCAGCATTTCCTCTTTGCTCTAAAAGATTATTTTTACAGCATAAAATCTACTACTACTACAAAAAAAAAATTGTAGCAGAACAGCATTCAAACAGTTAAACACAGCACGTTATTTTTCAGTGGAAAGCTCCTTGCTTTCTGGCTATGAGGTGGTAACATTATCTTGTTTACATTCCTCTGTTGCTACAATTAGTATACAGTTAGCAGCTTGTGCTCACACTGAACTGTACTGAGGTGAGAAGCAGAGAGGTGAGAAATGATCACTAGATAGATTTTCATATACAAATACAGCTATGCAATAAAATGCAATGGCAGCTTTCAGAGCAGATAAGCTGTATTTTGGGAACATGTAATTTGTAAACCAGCAATATTACTTGAGCACAAAAGCAAACATGATAACTGTAAGGGTGATAGAAAGTAGGAAAACACATTTTTATAGACTGTCATGTCAGAGCTTTATCCCACTTTAAACTTGTGCTCCATTCTCGTTTTGCAGGTGGGAGGAGGAAGCAGAGGTAGAAAGACTGTTGCGATTAGAATAACAGACATGTGTTTAAGAAAGTGAAAAAAGCTTAAAATCCTTGCAATAGCGTTTACCTCCATAGGGATTTGTCAATGAGATGCAAGTAGTTTTCAGCTAAGTATGTCAGCAGGGCTGTGGAGTCGGTACAAAAATCATCCTACTCGTCAGTTTATGAAACCACTCACTCAGACTCCAGTTACCCAAAATTGCTCCTACTCCACATCCCTTGCAGGGCTATCCAGTGGGTACAAAAATCATCTGACTCCAACTCCTCAGTTTATGAAACCACAGACTCCAAGTACCTAAAAATTGCTCCGACTCCACAGCCCTGTATGCCAGAGCTATCAAAATGTATAATAGTGCATGACTGGCGAAGACAGAGTGTAAGCTCCTATGGTACAAAGACTGGCTGGAATGGAGTGTGTACAGCGCTGTGGACTATGTCAGATATATATGTATTTGCTTATATAATTTGTTTTTTTAGATAACCTTAACTTACAAAGTTTTATGAATGCCTCCAAGGTTAAGCGAGCGGAGGATAGCTCACCAAACAACAGATTAATTTCATTCTAAGTCTTAAAATTAATCAAAATTCATATTTATTGTTGAACGCCATGAACAGATATGAAATCTCGGTCTTTGTTAGTGAACAGCATGAATAGAACATATAGAGAAATATCTGGAACGATGAAAAGAATTATCCGCCAGGAATTCTAGCCTCTACAAAGCACACAGCGAGAGGACAGGTTAGTAAAATGGGGCCAAATCCTGATGAATGTAAAATTATGGCTGGCTCCTCGGGGGAGGGACTAGAGTCAAATAAAAACTGGAATTTTAGGTACAACTCTCTTTATACAGATGACTTCTTCTGGGACATATTTATCTTATCACCAAGGCTGAGGGCCATTCCCTGTGGAGGAAAGAAAAATAAAGTTAGAAAATGAGATATATATATATATATTTTACCACAATCCCTTAATTTCAAGGGCTGAAAAGTAAACCTCAGTAAAAGCCTCATCTCGCTGATTCACAGCTGTTTTAGCCTCTATTTACTTCTCTGGAAACTAGACTGAATTTGACAAGCTGTCGGCAAGCTCTTTTGCATAGATATCAACTCTAGTGTTTTTACCTCATGCTGTACCAAACAAGCATTTGTCCACATATATGTAAAACAAAAGTTTGCTTTCTTAAAACAAAGAATTTGTGATAATTCAGGTTGGAGTGAGCTCTGAGATGTCTCCCAGTGCATCACTGCTGAATATATGCAAATTAACTGGACTATTACATTGTGGTGAAGTGACCACTAAAATCTGAACTTGAACGTGAATGGCAATACTGAAAAAATGCTTTAAAGGGCAACAAAAGTGAGAGGTATATGGAGGCTGCCATATTTACTTTTAAGCAATACCAGGTGCCTGGCAGCACTGCTGAACCTCTGCCTCTAATACCTTAGGCCATAGCCCCTGAACAAGCATATGCATATCAGGTGGTGTTTCTGACATTACTGTCCGATCTGACAAGATTAGCTGCATGCTTGTTTATGGTGTTATTCAGACACTACTGCAGCCTAATGGATCAGCAGGGCTGCCAGGCACGGCCACTATAATCGCATAAAAGCACAAAGCAATTATATTTTAATGGATCTTTTCACATTGGTAGTTTTGCGTTGCGGCGAGTCCCGATGGAACAACGCACTGCCTGCAATGCAAGTCTATAAACTGTATGCGGCACTGTACATGCCATATTGCACTGAAACCAATGGATCTAGTGTGAAAGTAACCTGATGCAGACATCTCTCACTGTGTTACCCTTCCCATCAGGCCGCCATTTCCTCTTACCTGGCTCTTTGCTCTGATACGGATGTGGCCAGTCACTGGAGCATCAGGCCCCAGGTGAATTGGCTTCTCAATGCTGACATTAGCAAGGGCATCCTCGCCGAAAATGGAACGGGCGTAGAGATTGGCTGCCATGAAACCACAGGAACCAGACAAGGCCTGCAGGGAAATAACACTTAATCACTATAATTATGAAAAACATGACATACATGATGGTAAACGTCATTTAGAAAAACAAAAATGCTTCAGCAGACAGCTGTCATGAATAAAAAGTAAACGTGTGTAAGATGTTGTAATCCCGCATCAAAGGGAGCTAGGAGGAGGTTTTCCCTATATTTCCTGCCTATCTGCCAGTCTGAGTGAAGCCTTACTATCAAACCCGGGTTTACATCACAGGAGCCTGTATGCACAGATGTCCTGGTACCCTAAACTTCACCCTCCAGGAGCCACAAACCCCCACTGAACCGCACCGCAAGTGTGTTGGCTGGCCCAGCTGTCACTTCTTCCCTTACTTGTCATAGGTAGATACAGGTGTCCCTTAGCATTAGTTAGCCAGAAGTACCCTCAGTATTAAGTAGCTAGTGGTGTCCCCAACTGAAGAAGAGAGATCTCATCAGTGGAAGGACGAAAGCCAGGTGACTAAATTCTCATTTACACTGCTCGGGACACAGCATAGGGAAGGAGTGAGGCGCTAGGGGAGTGAGCCGCCCCTCCATCTTCAGGCGCCTGTAAGCACGTGCCTACAGTGCCTTATGGTAAATCTGGCCCTGCTTACTAGGATAACAAACTCCAAATGCATGCCTCTCCTGATAGGGTTTACATTAGATGTTGATATTGGCATATAGGGTGAGGCTTCTCTCTTGCTTCATTTGGATTTTCACACTCTTCACAGCTGCTTTAGCGACTGGAAATATGAACAAGCAGCATGAGTCGCTTCCATAAGTACTCAAGATAAGATAGGTGTGAAGCAAGGAAGCTGTCAGTAATTCTATAGCTGCTGGCTTACAAACACTTAACACATGTACACTTTACTGTAAATACAAATGAATTGTTTGCTGAAGGATTTTTATTGCCTGGAGTTCTGCTTAAAGTGAAACTGAACTCTTGCACAGGACAGATGAAACGAGAGAAATCCACCCTGTATGTATTTAGAGAGTTTAGCCTGTAATTCCTCCTCCTCTGACTAATCACAAGTGTAATTTGATCTCTCCGTTGTATCAGCTCAGGAATCTCGTCAGCCTCAGCAGAGCAGCTAATATGTAAACACAGAATGTTAACCCCATGTCTGCTTCCATGAAAGCAGGAGGAAAACACACTGCAGATTTACTGCAGGATATCTATAAGCTGTAAATAAAATGTTTTTCTTTCAAGGTTATTATGCTGTTGCTTATCTTTTAGAGCAGAGAGGAAGTTCTGAGTGCAGGTCCGCTTTAAAGCTGAACTAAACAATGTTCTTCATGAGTGATATCAAAATTCCTAATCTACAAATCCACAATCATCTTAACGCATTCAGATTTATTGCAAGTACAAGTTTCAAGTACTTAACAGAAAATATGCAGGATCTCCAATTACCAATGATAAATTCTGTTCTTGGGATGACATCTTGGCCGCACAGCCGATTTCCTGTTCGGCACTACTGAAGGATGCCGCAGGTGGTCTGCCCTCAGCCTGTGATATCATAGTGGTCATACCATGTGCCCAACAGTCTGACTGGATTGTGGGAAGGGAGGGGGGCGGGGATATGGGTGGGGGGGGGGGGGAGGTGGTCACTTACCTTCTCTGGTGTTAGACACTTCATGTTGGTAGACTTCTGAATGTGCAGTAAATACTCATTTAGATCTGCAATGTTTGTGTTCACAGTCACCTGCAGGGAGAAGAGATGAGGGTCAGTGCGCTGCAGTCACTCATTAACGCCGGTTCTACTACATACACCGTCCCATCTGGACTGCTAATACAAGGCATGCTTGCTCCATAGATTCATGAAGTGGTCACCAAGTTCTGACCCCACCATGTGTTTCTCTACAGCAGGGATGTCCAAATCCAGTCCGAGGGCCGAGGTCCTCACACATTTTTGGCACAGATTAAATTGATGGGACAATCAGAAAAGGAGTGGTTCATTTTTCAGTCTATCCTAAATATCTAACCCCAGTCTATCTGGCCGTTCTGGCAGCCTATCGGGCTTGCGCCTGCGCGGTAGCAGTGACATCACTCGCGCAGTGAAAGCCAATTCCATTCAGCTCCGTGCTACTGCGCAGGCGCAAGCAATGTGCGGCGGGGCTCCATCATCAAGGGCTAGCATTGGGGGGTTTCCACACTAAAATGGCAAAAGCCTCTTTAGGAACCAGTCTACTGAAGCAAGTACTGTCCTCCCCACTTGGCACTTTTTCCTCTTCAGGTACAAACAGTGACCAAGAATTGAACTTCATCCCAATCAGTAGCAGATGCCCCCTTTCCCATGAGAAATCTTTTCTTTTTCACAAACAGATCATCAGGGGGCTCTGTATGGCTGATATGGTGGGGGAAACCCATCCCACAGTGTGATGTCAGGATCATGGTTCTGACAGTTTCCTGTCTGTGAACCTCATTGCATTGTGTATAATAACAGCTGTTTACAGATGGGTCCAACTGCCAAAAAAAAAGCAAGCAGCATCTCCTTCCACTGAAATCATGTGCCAGCAGTAAAAATGTCATCAGAGTTACTCTTTAAATTAAAATGCCAGTCAGTTACCATGTAAGTTACTATAGCCTTTTAATCATCTCAATCCCTTCCGTAGATGCCATAAGTTGAATGAAGGGAAGGTGAGCACTGATAATGTGATCAGATGGACAGTCATTTAGTATAGATACGTACAGTAAGCTGCTGTACACAACTGGAATGTGCCGCTATGGATTAAAGGCTCTAAAGTGAACAATGTGGCCAGTGTAACTTGCATAGGGCTTCTAGCCCCCTGTAGTCATTCTGGTCCATCGCTGTCATTATCCCAGCAGCTGTGCTCCTCTGAAAGTTGTATGCACGCCCCGGCCATGCACCTCCTCAACCGTGTCCCTGTGGCTGGGTGCATTATACGCTTGCGCAGTTCCCAAAAAATTACAACTGCACATGCGTTGTCAAGGGAACGTGATCGAGGAGACGTTTGGCCCAGGGCTGCGGATTCCCGATGCACAGAAATTTTGGGTACCTGGAGTCGGAGGTTTCATAAACTGAGGAGCCCGAGTTGGCTGATTTTTGTACCAATTCCACAATCCTGGTGCGGCCAAGGGGCGTGCGTGAGCACTAGCTGGTGACTGGCTGAGTCAAACAGGTTTCAGGGGGGCACACCTGCTGAATGGAGCAGTGTGCTGACACAGGAGACCAGGGCTCGAATCTCGGCTCTGCCTGTTCAGTAAGCCAGCACCTATTCAGTACGAGACCTTGGGCAAGACTCCATAACATTGCTACTGCCTATAGAGCACGTCCGTGTGGCTGCAGCTCTGGCGCTTTGAGTCCGCCAGGAGAAAAGTGGGATATAAATGTTCTGTGTTTGTTTGTTGTGTGGAACGATAGTGAGGGACCAGAACGCCTACAGGGGGCTTGAAGAAGCCCTAGGTAAGTTAAAATGAGCATGTTTTATTCACTTTAGAGTTCCTTTAGAGACCCTTTAACCACTTTACCCCCACGCGTACGGATTTCTCCGCCCCTTTTTTCCCTCCTAAAAAAACAGGGACGGAGAAATCCGTACCTTCCGCGCTACCGCCGCTGTCCGCGCTCCCGCCGCTCGTGCGCGCGCACCCGCCGCTCGTGCACGCCGCCGCCCGCTCGCCCGGAGATCAATGAACGGGAAAATCCATTCCCGTTCGTTGATCTAAGCCCCCGCAATGATCTGCTGCTTCTTTCAGAAACAGCGAGATCATTGTGAGTCTACCAGCCTCCTACTGCTTCCTGTAAGCGTCCTTCCGGACGCTTACAGGTCGCATGTAAACAAACACTCTGTGGCCATCTTGTGGCCAAATAGTAAACTACACCCTAAAAGCATTTTACATATACAAACATTACATTTACACAATAAATTAACTCATTACCTCCCACACTCCCCAATTTTTTTTTTATTTTTTTTTTGTAATTAAAAAAAAAAAAAAAAAAAAAAAATACAATAAAAAAAAAAAAAAATAGTTACCTTAGGGACTGAACTTTTTAAATATTTATGTCAAGAGGGTATAGCACTGTTACTTTATAAACTGCGGGCTTGTAATTAGGGATGGATGCAAAACTGAAAAAATGCACCTTTATTTCCAAATAAAATATTGTCGCCAAACATTGTGATAGGGACATAATTTAAATGGTTTTATAACCGGGACAAATGGGTTAATACATTTCATGGGTTTTAATTACAGTAGCATGCTTTATTTAAAAACTATAATGGCCGAAAACTGAAAAATAATAATTTTTTCCCACATTTTTTCCTATTTCCCCATTAAAACACATTTAGAATAAAATAATTCTTGGCATAATGTCCCACCTAAAGAAAGCCTAATTGGTGGCGAAAAAAAACAAGATCTAGTTCATTTCATTGGGATAAGTAATAATAAAGTTATAGACGAATGAATGGAAGGAGCACTGAAAGGTGAAAACAGCATTCATTCTATGGATAACAGCAGCAATAGTCCCCCATAAATAGACGGGGGAGGGGGGGGGGGCAAGGGGGGGGGGAGTTGAGAAACACACTGCCACTAGGCACCCACCTTATTCTCCCACTCAAACTCTGCCCACATCTGCCTGAACTCTGTGTCTGTGCAGGAGGCTGGCTGGATGTAGTCCATGATGTCGATGTGGATGTCGCTGAGGACCACGCAGTTCCGGTCACTGGCAGCCCCCGACACGTCATACACTGAAGGGACACAACAGAGGAGGTATAAATAGGAAATGCACTGCACGCAAAAGAACAAGCACTTATTCATCAGCCTCATAATTATGATGCATGAAGGACTATTACAGTGGGAAAATCCCCTTTCTCCTTCCTCTCCATCAGTGTTGTCAGGGTGCTGAACACTCACTTTCATTTTTAAACTACCGCCCAAAACAATCTCCAAGGTTCGGTTTGCGAGTGAATAATAAGTCTGCACTTAGCGTAAAGGTAGTGCAGGAGAAGAAAAGGAGTGGGCCTGCACTAGAGGGCTGGCTGACCTGTAGAGGGTAAATGGTGCGTGAAGCTGTGCCTCCGGAAGGGTACCATTCAATATGGCTACAAAGAGGAAAACAGATTCTGGGCACCAGCTGCGTTCCAAAATGTCACCTTTATTCCATCCTCAAGAGATAGATATACGGCCTGACAGCCTGTTTTGCAGAAAAGATCTGCTTCTTCAGAGGCAAAACATATGATATGTTTTGCCTCTGAAGAAGCAGATATCTTCTGCGAAACAAGCCGTCAGGCCATATATCTATGCAACTTTGTAATGGAGGATGGAATAAAGGCAACGTTTTGAATGCAGCTGGTGCCCGGAATCTGTCTTCCTCTTTGATGCCGCTTAGCTTAAAAGGTGTGCAAGTGTGTACTGAAGCTGGTGAATTTACCACCTGTCAGCTGCTGTCACGCACCAGCCCAGCGCTTGTTAGCGCTCCATACCAGCGATGGACATACAGTCCCCCCAATGGAGTCACATCTGGCCGTAGCTGTGTTCAGACGCAACAGGTTGCGCTTCTCAGCCATGTAGTAACACCACTGCGTTTCAAGCACTGACACACGCGGTGTTACAAACATTTTTATTGCATCCGAATTGCGCTCGTGGGCAGCAGATGGGCCGTTAAACTGCCCAACAAGCACGCAGTTCAGTCTTATTTCTAAAAGAAGCCACAGGGATGTGTACTACGATTCATGGCAGTTTGCCGCCCCGGCATTATTAAGTCACAGCAACTCAGAGGGAAAAGTAATTTGGGGTTCCGGCGATTGCACAGGCCGCGCACTATAGTATTGTGATTATAGCCACGCCCAATTCAGGCACTACGTGGCGCGCACCATGCGGCAAGAGGCCCTGCCTCGTTGATACTAATGGGTAACTAGTTAGCTGCACACTGATGGACATATGAACAGTGTCAGGGATGGTTATCAGACTGACCAATGTTTCCAAAGATGATGCCATTCTCTGTAGATGCCACCTTCACATTGGCCTTGATGTTGGCAAAGTCGTGTGGGGCGAGAGTGAGGGGTGACGGTTTCTCCACCAGCTTCAGATCTCCTAAAAGGAAAACAAGACAATATTATCAGCATACAGCCAATCACTAGAAGGAGCAGAGAATCCAGAGCAGCCAATCAGGTGCGTCACCCACAGGAGAGGCCACCCTAGGAAGCTCGCTGTCTGCTGCAGAGGCCTCATGACAGGGAAATGCTGCCTGCTAACAGGAAGGTAAAATGAAGGTCAGTCAGAGACTCAATACCTAACTGCTGGCAGTGCGGGCCCCTTTCTCCTGGAGCTGCTCATATGCAGTAAATGGGGCCCAGTGCACTCAGCTTCCATTATACTAGTCATTCATCTGTGAATAGTTATACAGCTCTCCCTTCTGTAACAAGCTATAAAGAGTACAAGAAAGCATGGTGAACTACTGCCACCTGCTGTCAGTACAGAGTATCTGCAGTACACTCTGCATGCAGATGTATTTATGAGAACGCTGACCAGAAAGGCTTTGGCTGTTCCACACAAGAGGAGATATCAGCCATACTCTCTCAGAAACCCCCACCACATATATAAGTAGATAAATACTTGCTCCACTTACATACATCTGCCTGACTTGCCCACCCATCACTATAGAAAGTGCATTGTCTCGGCATAAGAAATATTGGCCAATCAGAGAGGAACAGATGTGTGGGAGGGGATAACAGGCGGGAAGGAGGCTGCAGCCAATCAGGCTGCATTAGTCAAGTCTGAGGGGAAGTAGAGAAGCAGAAAAGGACAACCCAGCATGCCCTGCAACTTTCTTTTTTGTGTACCAAATTTTGCGTGTACCAAATAAAAGTCAGGTAAACTAGGGAATGATCATTTATCAACAAGTAATAGGGATTTTAACTTTTGGATTGCCTGGTTAGCATCCTTATTACTTGTTTACTAGATAAAAATAAAGAATTAATTTTTGATTTTATGCCCGACAGTTACACTTTTTGCATAGAGCCTATCGGTGGATCTGTAAACTGTTACCAAAAGTAGTCAGGAAGATCATTTCAGGGACGTTAAAGAGAAACTCCAACCAAGAATTGAACTTTATCCCAATCAGTAGCTGATACCCCCTTTTACATGAGAAATATAATGCTTTTCACAAACAGACCATTAGGGGGCGCTGTATAACTGATTTTGTGCTGAAACACCTCCCACAAGAAGCTCTGGGTACCGCGGTACTCTGGGCAAACTGCCACAATGTAACAATGTTCACAGACAGGAATTAGCTGTTTACAGCTGTCTCTAACAGCCAAAACAGCTAGGAGCAGCTACATAACCTGCCCACAGTAAAATGTCACCATGTAATAAATATCAGAATGTAAATCGGGGAGAGGAAAGATTTTACAATGAGCAAAAACTGACTAAATCATTTATACATAAATATTGTAAAAATTAAGCACTTTTTTTATTACATTATTTTCACTGGAGTTCCTCTTTAAAGCGAGTCTGAAACCCCCCCAAAAAAATGACCTTTTTTTAATAGCCAGTACTGTTTCAGCAATAATGCCATAGCTGAGACGCCACATCCCTGCAGCAGAATGAGGTTCCATCCACCCAAAATCCTAGGGCAAAATTCCACAACTATATATGGAATAAAAACTTAACATTGTGTGCTGTGCAAGAGTTTGTGTCCACTTTAACTAATGAAATAACTGTAAAGTTCCTGATCTAAAGAAAGGGCTCTGCCCAAAACATGTCGTGTTCACTAATCTCCAATACAGCTCGTGCTGCAAACAGTCTCTGAGTGCCATGTCCTTGTTTAAACGCTATTTGACTACAGGATTGGTGTACCTGTCGGACGTCGGGCTCCGGCTAGCCGGATTATTGCCGGTTTCTCCAAAGGTTTGGAAGTTGTGCCTTTTCTTGTACCTGATCAAGAGCCCAGACACGTACCACAGAGTGGCTGTGCTACAGACTGCAGTTTACTCTGGGATACAGGCTGTGCCCTGCCCTCTTGCAGCCTGGACAATGCAGTCAAAGCAGCAGCAGCTCCACCCACAAAGCCAGAGACTGACCACCGTACTCCTCTGCTTCTGGTCATGTGATCAAAATTTCATGACAGGATATGTTTAGCTGCTTAAATCTAATTTCACTCAAAAAACTAACAAGTAACATTTTGGCATTTGGATCTCTAAGCTAATAAATGATGTATTTAGATCTGTGACTGGAGATGGGGTTTAACCAATCAGATGGATGGCAGTACAAGCATTACTGGCAAATCAATCAAGACAATCTGCTGACCCCCTCTCGACCCCCCCCCCCCCCCCCCCCCCAAAAAAAAACCCTCAGCTGCTTATGGTGCCTTAAAGACAGGTCACATGACACCCCTGTACACTGCACTCTTACCTAGTGTAGCAAGCTCCAGCGTGCAGTTCTGCAGAGTGTCGTTGGTCTGGTTGACGACTAACACGTCCAGGACAATATCGTACTGGTTCACATGTACATAAGCTTCTGCGTACACTGGATCCGAGAAACCGGTCAGCTGTGTCACCTAGAACAGAAACAAAGTGCATAGGTCTCAATATCTCCTACAACAGACATCTCAGCCGCCAGTCACCGGGCTTCCATTGGCTGGCGGGCAGGAGGAAGGGGTGGGACAGGAGAAGACATGGCCTCTATTCACTTCACTCCTGGAATTGGGGCTGCTTGAGAACTCCACTGAGAAGGATTTTGGGAATAATGGTACAATCTCCCGAACAATCAATAGGATACTGTTAATGTTGCTGATCAATGATGAATGATTGTTTTATTGATCACTCAGCGATCCAAATTTTAGATTCTATTTTTATTCTATCAGCCAGATCAGATTTGAATATTTTCCACTCCGTTTTTGTGTCTGAAAAATAGTTTCCAATCAATCGCAATGATCTGATGGTCAATCGTATGGGAGATTCAATTGTTAATGGGCAATTTTAGAAGTACTACTAGTTGGCACCATGTGGTACTAAATTTAAAATGGAACTAGAGAGGGAAAAAAAAAAGGCAGACACTTTATCCATTATACTATTGTATAAGTATCGCTTGTACTTTCCAGCCGTACTTATTGAAAAAATAAATAAAAAAAATCAATATGGCCACAGTTCTTGTGTTGGGATGAAAACAGGAGTTACTCTGATCCTACTCCTTGCATTGTCACCTGATGATGGCCAGTAGAGCTACAAACTGATGTGAACCACTGGGATTCATTATCACACCGCAGAGCTTTTACCTTATTAAGTTTGGACGCCAGGGGGTCCGCCGCCTCCTTCCTCTGGGTGGTGCCCATGGCTGCCAGCAGACTGAGCTGGAACTGATCCTCTTTAGACGCCAATTCACTTTTGGCGGTCAGCTGCATGAAGGAGATGGGATCGTCGGCCTGAATAGTCACACTGCGCTTCTCAGATTCCTTCTGCAGAGATAAAGAGGAGGGATTACACATACTGTCCCATAATGCAATGCACACCTACAGGAAAGATACCACAATACAATGCACCTAGAGAAGAGGAATGCACACGCCATCACATGCATTGTGACAATGCACACACCCGGAAAACAATAACACACACCATCCCACAATGCAATGCGCACACCTGGAGAGGAGAGATTACACACGCCACAATGCAATGCGCACACCTGGAGAGGAGAGATTACACACGCCACATTGCAATGCGCACACCTGGAGAGGAGAGATTACACACGCCACAATGCAATGCGCAAACCTGGAGAGGAGAGATTACACACGCCACAATGCAATGCGCACACCTGGAGAGGAGAGATTACACACGCCACAATGCAATGCGCACACCTGGAGAGGAGAGATTACACACGCCACAATGCAATGCGCACACCTGGAGAGGAGAGATTACACACGCCACAATGCAATGCGCAAACCTGGAGAGGAGAGATTACACACACTATCCCACAATGCAATGCACACACCTGGCGAGGAGAGATTACACACACTATCCCACAATGCAATGCACACACCTGGAGAGGAGAGATTACACACGCCACAATGCAATGCGCACACCTGGAGAGGAGAGATTACACACACCACAATGCAATGCGCACACCTGGAGAGGAGAGATTACACACACCACAATGCAATGCGCAGACCTGGAGAGGAGAGATTACACACACTATCCCACAATGCAATGCACACACCTGGAGAGGAGAGATTACACACGCCACAATGCAATGCGCACACCTGGTGAGGAGAGATTACACACGCCACAATGCAATGCGCACACCTGGAGAGGAGAGATTACACACGCCACATTGCAATGCGCACACCTGGAGAGGAGAGATTACACACGCCACAATGCAATGCGCAAACCTGGAGAGGAGAGATTACACACGCCACAATGCAATGCGCACACCTGGAGAGGAGAGATTACACACGCCACAATGCAATGCGCACACCTGGAGAGGAGAGATTACACACGCCACAATGCAATGCACACACCTGGAGAGGAGAGATTACACACGCCACAATGCAATGCGCACACCTGGAGAGGAGAGATTACACACACTATCCCACAATGCAATGCACACACCTGGCGAGGAGAGATTACACACACTATCCCACAATGCAATGCACACACCTGGCGAGGAGAGATTACACACACTATCCCACAATGCAATGCACACACCTGGAGAGGAGAGATTACACACGCCACAATGCAATGCGCAGACCTGGAGAGGAGAGATTACACACACTATCCCACAATGCAATGCACACACCTGGAGAGGAGAGATTACACACGCCACAATGCAATGCGCACACCTGGAGAGGAGAGATTACACACGCCACAATGCAATGCGCACACCTGGAGAGGAGAGATTACACACGCCACAATGCAATGCGCAAACCTGGAGAGGAGAGATTACACACACTATCCCACAATGCAATGCACACACCTGGCGAGGAGAGATTACACACACTATCCCACAATGCAATGCACACACCTGGAGAGGAGAGATTACACACGCCACAATGCAATGCGCACACCTGGAGAGGAGAGATTACACACACCACAATGCAATGCGCACACCTGGAGAGGAGAGATTACACACACCACAATGCAATGCGCAGACCTGGAGAGGAGAGATTACACACACTATCCCACAATGCAATGCACACACCTGGAGAGGAGAGATTACACACGCCACAATGCAATGCGCACACCTGGTGAGGAGAGATTACACACGCCACAATGCAATGCGCACACCTGGAGAGGAGAGATTACACACGCCACATTGCAATGCGCACACCTGGAGAGGAGAGATTACACACGCCACAATGCAATGCGCAAACCTGGAGAGGAGAGATTACACACGCCACAATGCAATGCGCACACCTGGAGAGGAGAGATTACACACGCCACAATGCAATGCGCACACCTGGAGAGGAGAGATTACACACGCCACAATGCAATGCGCAAACCTGGAGAGGAGAGATTACACACGCCACAATGCAATGCGCAAACCTGGAGAGGAGAGATTACACACGCCACAATGCAATGCGCAAACCTGGAGAGGAGAGATTACACACACTATCCCACAATGCAATGCACACACCTGGCGAGGAGAGATTACACACACTATCCCACAATGCAATGCACACACCTGGAGAGGAGAGATTACACACGCCACAATGCAATGCGCACACCTGGAGAGGAGAGATTACACACACCACAATGCAATGCGCACACCTGGAGAGGAGAGATTACACACACCACAATGCAATGCGCAGACCTGGAGAGGAGAGATTACACACACTATCCCACAATGCAATGCACACACCTGGAGAGGAGAGATTACACACGCCACAATGCAATGCGCACACCTGGTGAGGAGAGATTACACACGCCACAATGCAATGCGCACACCTGGAGAGGAGAGATTACACACGCCACATTGCAATGCGCACACCTGGAGAGGAGAGATTACACACGCCACAATGCAATGCGCAAACCTGGAGAGGAGAGATTACACACGCCACAATGCAATGCGCACACCTGGAGAGGAGAGATTACACACGCCACAATGCAATGCGCACACCTGGAGAGGAGAGATTACACACGCCACAATGCAATGCGCAAACCTGGAGAGGAGAGATTACACACGCCACAATGCAATGCGCAAACCTGGAGAGGAGAGATTACACACGCCACAATGCAATGCACACACCTGGAGAGGAGAGATTACACACACTATCCCACAATGCAATGCACACACCTGGCGAGGAGAGATTACACACACTATCCCACAATGCAATGCACACACCTGGCGAGGAGAGATTACACACACTATCCCACAATGCAATGCACACACCTGGAGAGGAGAGATTACACATGCCACAATGCAATGCGCACACCGGGAGAGGAAAGATTACACACACCACAATACAATGCGCACACTTGGAGAGGAGAGATTACACACGCCACAATGTAATGCGCACACCTGGAGAGGAGAGATTACACACGCCACAATGCAATGCGCACACCTGGAGAGGAGAGATTATACAAGCCACAATGCAATGCGCAAACCTGGAGAGGAGAGATTACACACTATCCCACAATGCAATGCACACACCTGGAGAGGAGAGATTACACACACTATCCCACAATGGAAGCAAAGAAGGGGTGTCCGCACGATATCCCTTAGATCAGGTTCCTTTATTATGGACGTATCCACACATATAGCGGACATGTTTCGAACCAAACGGTTCTAACTCATAGCCCACTCACTATCCCACAATGCACACACCTGGAGAGGAGAGATTACACACACTATCCCACAATGCAATGCACACACCTGGAGAGGAGAGATTACAAACACCACAGAAACCATGAAAAAAATGTCTTTGAGGAGCCATGACTGATAAATGAAAACTTTAGCAACAGGCAAAAATATAATAGGATTTCAGCTACGCTTTGTATATAATTTTTCGCACAGCTGCACTATGCTGGTCTCCTATGGAGTAGAAAGATGCTTTTCAATTCATGTCATATCAGTGGCAACAGGAAATGAGTAATTTCTCCTACAGACACAGCAAACAAACAATATTTTTTTTTCTTTTTAATGTTGGGGATTAATTCCTTCCCAAACGTTTACTGCAGTCAGTGTGCCTTTTTTACAAAGAAAATTATACATAAAAAAAAAATAAAAAAAAAACAAAACTGACAGACTCTTGCCCTTTCCTGCTTTAGCCAAGAAAATCTTTGGTTGTAGAACCAAGATATGTGTATACGGTGATCCGGCTACAACCCAACCCAACCGCAACTTTGGTCCCCATTGCAAGCTCTCATTCATGCTCCCCAAAGCACTGAATGGGCTAATCAGCAAAGAGCCCTGCTGCACCTCTGTTACTTGGTTAATGGTAAACGGTCACCCAAAGCAATCACAAAGAGTTTCAGGAGGGATTTCTGAATTTGTAACTGGGCTGGCGGATGGCTGGGTTACCTTCTGGGACAGCTTCTGCTCCTCCAGCTTGGCAGACAGCATGTTGGAGAGGGACTGGCGGCATTCCTTGTTGAAGATTTCACTCAATAGCGGAGAACATTCGGAGAGAACCTTCAGGCACAGCGAGATCCGGTCCACATCGTCGTCTGTGATTGGCTTCTTGGGCAGGGAAGATCTGCCGAGGTGCAGGATGGTCGCCATCAACAACATGGCTTCCGCTACGAAGGACTGTAAGAGGAGAGACTCGCTATTAGAGAAGAGAGAGCAGGCAAAGAATCCGCATCCTAAGGAAAGCCATACATCTAGCAATTTTGGGGGCCGATCACCCAAAAGACTGGTCGCTCTCTGATCTAATCTGATCAGAGAGAGAGATCTGTTGGCTGCCCATACACCACAGGTCGATTCCTGATTGATTTCAGCATGAAATCTTGTGGGAATCGTCCTTGTGATGCCACCAAGCTGCCCCGGCCGTTATCCCCTAATGTTTTATGCCCCCCCCCGCATCCTACGCAGTTACACTATGTCCGTGCTACCACTGAGGTGCAGACAAAGCGATGTCCATGCTACTGCGGTCCTCGTACTTCCACATTTGAGCCCCCACGTGGTTGCCGGCGTTATAGCATGTGGGGGTGGGGGGGAGGTTTGAGGTCACATATGCTAAAGGCCAGTAGTCACATGGGACCAGAATGTGGAAGTACAGCGGACACTATAGAGCGCCGTGACAGTGTAGGTATAACTACACTGGGACAGCAGCCGGGGGTTCAGTCGCGTTCGTGGTAATCACACGCCATTTCCACTACACATTCGATCGAGCACATCGCCGAGATTTTGCAGCATATCTAATCGATACATGCGACCAATTCAGGGCCGAAATTGGTTACATAGTCGACTGGGCATGCTTTTGGCAGCACAGTTTTTCATCCGATTAGATTATAATTATTAAATAGTCCATTGGCCGCTAAATTGAGTAATCTATGGGCACCTTAAGTGTTGTTAGATAAACGGTCTTGTTTGTTGAGACTGAATGTGAATCTGAAGTGAAGAAACTCATTCAAGTAATGGTGAGCACTCCTATAACTTAAAAGGACAGGTCCGACAAAAAAATAAAACCAAATCTACTTAGATCTCCAGCCCCTGGCAGCCGATACGCCCCTCGCTGCAGCTCCGGTGTCCCCTCCGCTGCAGATGTCGACCTCGCCAGGTCAGCATCTTCTGTGCCTGCACAAGCGCACAGCCATGCCACTCTCAGTCACGCTCCAGTGGCAGGGAGCGTTTTGCGCAGGTGCAGTAACTCTGTGCCTGCGCAGAGCACTCCAGGTCACATGAGCGCGATTAGAAGCGGCACGCCCGTGCAGAAGATGCTGACCTGGCGAGGTTGGCATCCATAACGGCGGGGATCCCGGGAAACACTGGAGCTGTGGCGAGGGACATATCAGCTGCCAGAGGCTGGAGGAAGCCCCGGGTAGGTTTTTTTTTTCCCCTCAGACCTGTCCTTTAAGAAGTGCTCACTACAATCTGGGGCCCCTGGTGTCAGTCCATCCCATTCTCTTTTTCAGCTTCCTTAACCATTTGATTGCCGAGCACTCTTAATTTGCACAGGAAGAGACTGCACCTGATAATGCACTGGGCATGCATGAGTTGCAAACGCATGGGTTCAGTAAACGTGAACTCATGCATTGGCGCTGAGCATACATTTTCTCCAAAGGTCGTCACTAAGCCTCAGCTTCAGGAAATCTGGTGGCAGAGCTGCATACTATAATATAATAACACTTACGTTCTGCCTCTTCTTTTCAGGCACCAGGGCCACATAGCGCAACGCAATCTTTGTGAGTGTGGTGGCAAGAGCGGCAGCGACAAAGAAATCTCCATCCAATAGGAATCCTCGGAGAGGCGGCCTACGGAGAGACAGAAGAGGATTCAGAGCTTTGGTTCAGTGTAAGTGTACATGCAATCATTAACCCTCTGCACTCAAAACACTCACAGCAAGCTAGAGCTCTAGTAATGATCAAACTAGATTGCAAAATTGTATTCGGTTGCAAAAATGGAGGATATTAGGTTCCAAAAATGGATTGCAAGCAACATTCTGAACTAGTCCCTTTCACCAGCGTTGAGGTTTCCTCTCTAGAAAGAGTCCATACTGATACACATACCAGTAAGCAAGCAAATATTTCATACTCTTCAACCTGAGTTTCATGCTGAAGCACTGTCAGGTTTCTACAAATATAGGGAACACATACATGAACATAAATCAGTCTAAAATCTCCAGGGAATTACACACCACACTATTTACACCATTAAATGCTTTCCCCTTTAAAATCTTGGTCCCAAAGCAGGGTGAACATAGCAACCCTTTCGACTGTGTAGGGGTTCAGGCTGACTGAATCTTAGCAGGCACCTGTCAGTTGCTGAAGATTTATGAACAGGTGCAGCAGGTAGCATCCATTTCTGTTTTGTTAAAAATGACAGTGCTTTCTGCAAAAAAAAATTTTTGGGTGCACAACATGTTCTGTTAAAGTGGGTTGAAACTCTAATGTCATGTATAGTCTAAAGCAGTGATGGCTAACCTTGGCACTCCAGCTGTGACAAAACTACAAATCCCATCATGCCTCTGCCTCCCCGAGTTATGCTTAGAGCTGTCAGAGTATTGCAATGCCTCATGGGACTTGTAGTTCCACCACAGCTGGAGTGCCAAGGTTAGCCATCACTGGTCTGAGGGCCTGTTTCCACTACACGCAGATTCTGCATGCAGAAAACTGACTCCAATAAATGTCTATGGGCCTGTTTCCACTGAACGCAATTTTTTTGATGCAGATTTCCTATAGGCATTCATTGGAGTCAGTTTTCTGCATGCAGAATCTGCGTGTAGTGGAAACAGGCCCTAAAGCATTAAACATGACATAAAACCAATAGCTAAAGACATATAATTGGCTTCCATGTTACTGGAAGGCTCGATACTCAAAGTTTTCACTTCGCTTAGAAGCTTATAAGCAAGATTGTGGTGCCAGAATTATCAGATTAACTTGAGCTGTACCAAGCTGATTAACCACTTGAGGATCATAGGCTTACACCCCCTTAGTGAGCGGGCTATTTTTTGCAATTCAGGGCTGTGCAGCTTTAATAGGCCGCTGCAGAGCCATGCAAATTGGCACACAAATGAATCCCCCCCTTCTCTGCCCACCAACAGAGATTTCCACCAACAGAGATTTCTGTTGGTGGGCTCTGATCGCTGCTGCAGGCAGTGTTGTGTTTTTTTTTTAATTTGTGTATTTTTATTTTTCTAAAACTGTATTTTTTTTGTTAATTTCTTTCTCCCTTCTCCCTCCCTCTGCCAGCCAATGACAGCGATCAGCTCTCATAGCCATCAGCCTCTGAGATCTGATTGCTTTGTGAGCCTCCCGAGGGGACAGCCGAGTGACATGGCTGTCCCCAGTACAGCGCTGCCGTAGAGTGCAGCGTTGTACAATGTAAACAGACGGCGGTTTCGCCGTCTAACAGTCTTCTAGCTGTGATCCATCCGTCACCCAAGCGAGGATGCACTCGATCCCCTGCAAAACCCGCCCCAGGACTTGACGCCTTTCAGCGTTAGGTGGTCCTGGGGCTGCCACCCTCCCGACTCCGATTGGCGTTAGGCGGTTGAGAGGGGGTTTAAACCATGTAGAAAAGTTTATGCCCTTTCTCTATAATATTCAACTCTGTATTTCATATATTGGTGTATACCATTGTCTGTATTACTTTGTACCCCATGTTTGTTTCTTTCTTTGCACAGCACCATTGAATAGGTTGGCGCTTTATAAATCAATAATAATTATAATCTGTGTTGTAGCTAGCAATGTTACCAGTTAGCTTCAGTGAAGTGTAAATATGCCTCCAACCACTGGCGTAACTATCGCCCCTGCAGGCCCAGCGGACGCAGTAGGGCCCGCGGGACTCAGGGGCCCGGTGCCCGCCCGTTTCTATGTATCAGCACACCGGTGGTCTATATACACACACACATTTAAATCCCGGTCAATTACTTGCCTGTGCCTAGATGGGCGCACAGGAAATAGACACGCAGAGGTAGAGCAGCATGCTTGGTGCTGCTGCCACTAATCACGTCACACTTGGCAGTCTTGTTTACTGCCCCGCCCCCTCACCCACATGGTGGTCCCGGGAAAAGAGAGAAGATGCAGGCACCTCCCTAGTGACAGCCTTCCCGAGCTGCCTGGAGGGAGACAGAGGGAGAGGGCTGCCTGCAGTCCTGGGACTGTGGGACAGATTGACTCCTGTGGAAGTATGTTGTTGTTTTTTTGCTCATTTGTGTAGCCTGCCACTGTGCCTTTCATGTTAATTGTAGTTGGGGACGAAAGGGGGAGGGTAGGAGCAGTTGTGAGGCAGGGGTCTTGGCTAAAAGAGCTGGGAATGGCTGGTTGTCAGGATTAGATATTAGACAGCGCAGGGTAAATTATAGCTTAGTGATGTTAAAAATGTAAAAACTGGGAAGCAGGCATGTGTAGGAAGCTCTCCTCTTGACCACCACTTTCCCCATTCTCTTCAGTTATCTTCTAAAGGCCTCAGACGCTACTTCTGAGTCGGCGAGCAGTGCGCAGGCGCTGCAGGGTGGCGTGCATCTTTGAATGCACAACGTCACAACTGTGTAGTGTGCAAGCAGAGTGCGCCTGGCCACGGGCACGTGATTAAGGACGTGGGTCATCGTGCAGCACCTGCGCACAGCTCTATGACCCGGCTGATACTGAAGTAGTTTCGGTGGCCTTTAGAAGATAACAGAAGCGGACAGAGGAGACCGGAGAGCAGTGGACATGAGGAGAGCTTCCTACGCATGCCCGACCCCCCCAGTGGGAAGGGGGCTGGAGTCCAGAATTACCTGGGGCTTCTTGCCCCCACTGTCCATCAGGTTTTATTTGCTGTAGTTTCAATTCCCTGCAGAGTGCTGCTGTCCACTCCAAAAGATGTGGCAACTGTGCATCTCCTTGTTCTGACTCCCATGGCCTGGAGCGTTCTGCACATGCACAGTTTTTGTAAGCTGCGCAAGCGCAGAATGCTCCCATCCCTGAGTGCGCAATCAAGGAGGCCTGTGGATGGCCCACATAGTAGACACAACCAGAATCTAGTCAAGGATGATTTGGAGGGGACAGTGGTACTCTGGAGGGGATCGGAGCCACAACAACGGACCGGATAGATAGGCTGCGCTCCTCTTCATGCATGAGTGCAGCCATACTGCTCCTGTGTGAGTTTGACCATGCCTGTGCATAAAGCCACAGCCATTCATCTTAATGCTCAGGCACGGCTGTACTTGCACAGAGGCAGTACAGCTGCACTCCTAAGAGAAGCGCAGTGTGAAATTCAGAGTCTCGGGCAGTGGCTGTAGTCTGAAATAGAACACAAAAAGCCTCTGGAGAATCCAGAGGCTTCTCTGTTGGATAATTATATGTTTGTTTTTTATCTGTTTTCGCTATTTGCCTTGGGTTTGAGTTAAACATTTGCTCAAAGTGGACCTGAACTCTTGCACAGGACAGAAGGAAATCAGAGAAATGCACCATGTATGTTTTTAGAGTTTAGCCCGTCTAATGCCCCCACATTTGCGACTAATCACAAGTTGTAATTTGATCTCTCCCCTTGTCAGGTGACTGCCACGGCAGAGATGGAAGATAGGCTCATTTGAAAGCACAGGATGTTAACAATATGTCTGCTTCCATGAAAGCAGGAGGTAGACACACTTAAGATTTATTGCAGGATTTGTATCAGCTGTAACAAATAAATGTTTTTTGTTTAAAGGTTAATATGCTGTTGTGTATCTTTTAGAGCAGAGAGGAAGTTCTGTATGCAGGTCCGTTTTAAAGGACAACTGGAGAGAGAGTGATATGGAGGCAGCCATATTTAATTCCTTTTAAGCAGCATCAGTTGCCCGGCAGTCAGGAGCAGATCAGGAGTTTCGGAAATATTCGTCAGATCTGACAAGACTAGCTGCATGCTTGTTTCTGGTGTTATTCAGACACTAATGCAGCCACATAGATCAGCAGGACAGCCGGGCAACTGATATTGTTTAAAAGGAAATATATATGGCAGCCTCCATATACTTCTCACTAGAGTTGTCTTTTAAAGGGACTCCGAGCAGTGCAGAAACTATGGAAAGATGCATATCATTTTAAAGCTCTCTTTCTCCTCTTTCCAATGATATATAAATCGTCGCCCTATGCCTTTTAGTTTTCGCTATTTTCGCAATTGAAATTGCCGCGGCTGCGATTTCGATCGCGAAAATAGAGAAAACTAAAAGGCGTAGGGCGCCGATTTAGGGGTCGTCAGAAAGAGGAGAAAGAGAGCTTTAAAGTGATATCCAGCTTTCCATAGTTACATTGTATTACACAGGGTGACTTTTTCTGCTGAATGCAGCTGCTGACTTTGAGGAAAAAAGTCGCCCTGTGTAATACAATGTAACTATGGAAAGATGGATATCATTTTAAAGTTCTCTTTCACCTCTTTCTGGACGACCCCTAAATCGTCGCCCTACGCCTTTTAGTTTTCTCTATTTTCGTGATCGAAATCGCAGCCGCGGCAATTTCAATCGCGAAAATAGAGAAAACTAAAAGGCGTAGGGCGACGATTTAGGGGTCATCAGAGGAGAAAGAGAGCTTTAAAATGATATCCATCTTTCCATAGTTTCTGCACTGCTCGGAGTCCCTTTAAGGCTTAGGCTTGTTTTATGGGGTTGAGGTTGTTGTTGATATTCTGGTGAAACAGAAGAAACCTGTGTGTGTGTAGTGGGGTGGGCTGCAGTTGGAAGGGGGGGGCATACAAGGTTTTTGCAGGAGGGCCCATTGATCTCTAGTTACGCCCCTGCCTCCAACTGTCATCACAGCAGCCTTCTACGTTTTCGTCTTTGTTTTTTACAGCGTTTATCATTATACAGCAAAAACTTACATTTTAAGTTTCATCGCACTAAATGCATATAAAACACAGTTCCCGATCTGGAGTTATAATGGCTGAGTGGATGATGCCCAGAAGCCCATACCCAGCGCTGCCCACTATAAACGCACCTTTCCTCCTCTTTCTTTGCAGGTCGGGAACTGCTGAGAGCACTCTGTGTGGCGTAGGTTCCCATCTCTGTCACCAGCCTCTGGGAGGGGCCGACAGTCACCTCTTCCTCCGGCTTCGTTTCTCCGGATTCCTTCTTTATCTCAGTCTCCACAATGGGAACCTGGAGGAGAACCATGCTTTAGGATATAAAGCTGAGCATACACACAGAGATTTTCCCATTCCATTCCCTGCAGATTCGATCACTCTGATCAAATTGGAGTCAACTGCTTTAAATGTCCAACTGATTGAATTTCAATCAGTTTTGACCAAAAATTTAGCTAAAGTATTGCTTGGACAGGATAGAAAATCTAGGTTGATTGGGGGCGGGGCAGAAGCAGCGGTAGCTTGAGAGCACATAGTATTGCATCATACATGGCAGCTTTGCGGTTCAATAGATTTCCAATAGATTTCCTGCTGAAATATATTAAAAACTGATGTGCAGTAAGGCCTAGTGCACACCAGAGCGGTTCGGCTGCGTTTTGCGATCTGCTTGTGGCTGCGGATACGCTTGGGTAATGTATTTCAATGGGCTGGTGCACACCAGAGCGGGAGGCGTTTTGCAGAAACGCATACTCCCGGGCTGCTGCAGATTTTGGATTGCGGATGCGTTTCTGCCTCAATGTTAAGTATAGGAAAAACGCAAACCGCTCTGAAAAACAGCACTTCAGAGTGGTTTGCCAGGCGTTTTTTGTTACAGTAGTTGTTCAGTAACAGCTTTACTGTAACAATACATGAAATCTACTACACCAAAAACGCTTCACAAAACCGCAAAATGCTAGCTGAAACGCTACAGAAAAAGAAAAAGCGTTTCAAAATCTGCTAGCATTTTGCGGATCTGCTAGCGGTTTTTGGTGTGCACCAGGCCTTAGTCAGGAATTGATTTCTTCTGAATGGATCCCTTTCAGAAAGGAATCAGTTAGGAACATTGGGTAGAAATCCATGATCCAGCTTCAAGCAGTCTAAGTGTAAAAATAAATTCCATGCCGTCAGTACAGTCCACTGAAGTTATAATAGAGTAGCATAAATGTTTAAAAACTGACCTTTTGTGCCAGGCTTTGTTTAGCCATAATGCTATCCTGAAAAACTGCCACGGCTGCTTTCTAACCTTGCATAGGTTGCTAAGCATACGAGAGGAATAGGCGCGGGACACTTGGGCGCAGGATACAGCCGGTATATGGCTGATCCTGCTGCTGCACAAGTCCCGGCCGTGTTAAATACTATTCCCCCTCCAGGCCGCAACGGATGGTGGGGAATGAAATAATTTCGGCTTCCAGAACTATTGCGTTTTAAAAGTAACTTCAGCTCTGTCTTCTGACGGCACCAAAGTTACTCCCTGTGCGTTCAAGTCTCCTGCGCTGGATTCACGGTGTCCGGGTGTCCCACATGCGGCATTTAGCACAGCGTTTGCACTTTGAAAAACGCTCTCATTCACTTGAATGAGAATCGTGGCAAAATGATTTTGCCGCAATATTTATTCAAGAGAAAGAGAGTGTTTTTCAAAAGGCAAATGCTGTGCAAAATGCTGCAAAAACGTCTCAGGCCTAAAAAGGGGAGCCATAGGAGGGCAGAATTGTAGCTTTCAGAGCAGCATGGGTGTGTCATGTGCCACTGAGGCAGCCAATCAAATAGATTGGAGAAGAGAAAAAGGCGTGTACTGCCAGCTACAGTATTCACAGTGGCAGAAGCACTATAGCGCATATCAGAGCGCCAATTACCTTTTGCTGCACATTGGGTACAAACAAAGAGTAAGAACTGTAGTCGTGTTATTATGATGTTTTTTTATTTTGGAATTTACTTTAAGTCCACTTTAAAGTATACCTGAACTCTTGCACAGGACAGAAGGAAAACATATAGAGAAATGCACCCTGTATGTATTTACAGAGTTTAGCCTGTCTAATTCCACCTCATCTGTGACTGACTAACTACTGTAATTTGATCTCTCAGCTGTGTTCGCTCAGGAATTTCCTCTGCTACAGCTAAGCTGCTAATTTGTAAACACAGGATGTCAACCCCATGTCTGCTTCTATGAAAGCAGGAAGAAGACACACTGCAGATTTATTGCAGTATTTACTGGTATATCAGCTGTAACAAAAAAAAATGGTTTTCCTTTAAAGGTTATGCTGTGGCGTATCTTTTAGAGCAGAGAGGAAGTTACAAGTACATGTCCGCTTTAAAGGTGCCCACGCGGTACAATAAACAGATCCAATTTTACGGCAATTAATATGATCGGAGCTTCCGGAAAAAAAAAAAGAAAGCTTTTTTTTCATTCGACTAAAAAATATGATCGGATTAGCCTTTTTTTTTTATTTTTAATCGATCCAGAATGCTGAAAATGTTTCTTCAATTTTTCCAAAGATTGTATTGTGTGTTAGATTGTCAATTTATTAACAAACACACCCTAGCAACTTTCTCAGAGTTTCTAATCATTTTTATCATAATTGGGGAAAAATTGAACATATGTGTGTGGTACATTGGTCATATTTTTTAAATGTTACAATCAGTCAGAAAAATTGATTGCAATTCTTAAATTGAACAGATATTTAAAAAAATTGTATGGTGTGTGGCCACCTTAAGGCCTGCGTTGACCTACAGCAGAATCCAGCTCCAAAACTGCTCTCAGATACACACCTCTCCCAGAGATCGCCGCACTTCTGTCATTACGCTCTGTATGTCGTCCTTTGTGCTGCAGAACTCTCCCAGAATCCAAAGCGCTCCGCGATATATCCTGAAACACAGACGCTCCTTATAATCTGTACTGACCAGGACAGCACTGTGAATTAGAAGGACACAAAGATGAAACGCAACTTACTTCACAGACTTTATTGCATGGAACACTTCCAGCATCTTCTCCACAATCAGCGTCCGCAGGTTGTCGAATCTCTGCACAGCTTCGCGCACAAACTCCAGCACGTCTGCGGCTGCCGCCTCGTTACTGTCACTCAGGAACTCCATGAGCTGTGAATATGGAGGGCGGGAATAATAACTGCTGTGCTTAAAGTGAACCGAGCACCTTTTTAGCACTCAGGACATTTCTATAGCACATGAAAAACGCAAGCCAACAATCTGTCTCATTATTAAAATAAACTTGTATTTTACCTTGTATTTTACAATCAAATGAGTTTTAATAGCCTGTTTCAGCAGCCTGACCGTCCGCAGAAATCTCAGGACACTAATTGTTTTATTGAGCTAATTACCCAGAAGAAAACAAAACACTCTTTTCAACAACAAAGGCGGTGGGTAATTAGGACTGTTTCTTTAAAATCATTGTCTGTTTCAAACAGTCCTAATTATCCACCCCCTTTGTTTTGTTTTCTTCTGGGTAATTAGCTCAATAAAACAATTAGTGTCCTGAGATTTCTGCGGACGGTCAGGCTGCTGAAACAGGCTATTAAAAAACTTCTTTGATTGTAAAATACAAGGTAAAATACAAGTTTATTTTAATAATGAAACAGATTGTTGGCTTGCATTTTTCATGTGCTATAGAAATGTCCTGAGTGTTAAAAAGGTGCTCGGTTCACTTTAAAAGGACACTCGAGGTGAAAATAAATTAATGAAACAAACCATTGTATCTATCCTTCTCTTAAAAAGGACTTAAGATATTCCACAGTTTTATTATTTAAAGGGAAGGTTCACGATGCACATAAAAAAAAAAAACAAAAAAAAAAACTGCACTCACCTGGGGCTTCTTTCAGCTCCTGGCAGCCGATCAGTGCCCTAGTAGCAGCTCCTCTCCTTCCCGGCGTCCAGCGGCGGGGGGGGGGGGGGGGGGGGTCGGAAATCACACGGTGTAGGCACGTCATCGGGTCTCTACTGCGCAGGCCCGATGCCTTGGTGACGTACACCAAGTGACCCGCGCCGTGGAACGCACATGACGCCGACCTGGCGAGGTCGGCTTCTTCACCGCTGGACGCCGGGAGGGAGAGGAGCTGCTACGAGGTCACCGTTCAACTGCCAGGAGCTGGAAGAAGCCCCAGGTGAGTGCAGGTTTTTTTTTTTATGTGCAGCGCGGATCTTCCCTTTAAATCTACTTTTTACGGTTATTGTTTTTGCTCAATGACACATTCATTGAAGTATGCCAGAGCTAAAAATCTATGAACTATTGACCCTTTTTATCTTTCCTGCTCTCAGAAGCGATTTTCTGCTAGGAAAGTGTTTTATAGTTGTCATTTCTTATCAGTGAGGGTCACACTGTAGTCTGACCCAGTCCTGACTCAGACAGGAACTGCCAATTACATACCTGATGTTTAACTCTTTCAGGCAGAGAAAGAGAAAAAAAAGGTACACAGCATAGCGATTTGTGTGCTAGGCACTGTACATACACATGTCTAGCTTATGTCACATGTCACATGTCACATCGGGTATCCTTTAAAGGATTTGAAAATCCATACAGGTAGGAGGGATTTCAAGTAGAGTGCCGAGTACTGCAGTGGGCATGTGTGTTGTCACAATGAAAGGCTGGGTAAAGCTTTGTTTCTACTGAATGTATTTAAAGAACACCTGAAGTGAGAGTAATATGGAAGCTGACTTTTTTTTAAATAATGCAGATTGCTTGGCTGACCTGCTGATCCTCTGCCTTTAATACTGTTTTACATAGACCCTAAACAAGCATGTTTCTGACTACATCGTGCACCTGGGAGCGAACTGCACATGGAGTCACGACTACGACATGCGCAGAGCGCTCCCGGACGTGGGTTTGCACATGAGGACATGCAGAGCCAGAGGCCAGCACCTGTGCACTAATGCTCGACTTCGGCGACCTGAAAGAGGCTGCCGGGGAGGGGGCTCTTAGGTAGGATCGGTGGGGCAGAGAGGAGAACGGGGGAGTGGTAGGCATCAGGACAGCTGCCATGACATAAAGAAGAATCCCAAACCCATTACAAGACACCTGAAGTGAGAGGAAAATGGAGGCTGCCATCTTCATGCCCTTAACAATGCCAGCTGTCTGTCATGTTGAGCTTTTGGCTTTAGTTGTTTGAGTCACACACCTGTAACAATCATGCAGTCAATGCAGTCAGACCAGAGTCAGAGCATCTGATCTGCATCCACATTCTGTGGCCAGCCTTCCCAGCCCAATCACCAACCCCCTCGCAAGTTAAAATGTATCTGAAGTGACTCACCTAAGAAGAGGAAAGCCTCTGGATTCGGAAGAGGCTTCCCACATCCTCCTGGCCCCCTAAAGTTGACTGGCATGGCTCCTCTTCATACACAAGGGCAGGCATACTGCACCTGTGAGAGTACAGCCACGGCTGTGCAGCAAGCCTCAGCCTCTCGTGCATTCAGAGGAGCGTGATCATGATCTTCAGGAACGTTACGGGCCGTGGTGGTAGGGGTGAGTAGGACACGGGAAGCCTCTGGATCATCTAGAGGCTTCCCTCTACCTATGTAAGTTTTTTGGCTAAGGTTCACCTCAGGTTTACTTTTAAATACCATTCCCCCTGATTTACCAATCCTCGCTCTAATGTAGCCTTCCAACCAAATAACCCTTTCCTTATAAAAACACAGCCAAATCTGGTGTGCGCTGGTGGACAAAATCCTGGGCTGAAATTTTTTTTTTATATCAGATCGTAAGGCTTTCCCATCCTACTATCCCATATATTGCAAATCCAGGTATAGTGAAATGTGGCACTCACCACAGGAATAACATTGGCCGCCATATCCGGGAAGCGGACACTGCAGGAATGAAGAGTACGGACCAGCAGCTGGCGGTACTTATCTGTGTCTTCATGTTCTGACGCATTGTTTGTCTTGATGACTTCTTTCTTCAGGACAATCACCAGCTGGAAAGAGAATGAGGAAAGTGGTGAAACCTCCAGTACCCTCCACTGAGAATGGAGACCATAGAGACCTCATCACTGAGGCCACCTCACCTCTTCCACATTCCGAGAAGACACCAAATCCAGAGCCAGCTGTAGAGTTTTCTTCCGAACCTCCAGATCCGGTGTGCTGAGAACCCTGAGGATGTCCATCACCAGATCCTGAAAGACGGGACAGTGCTTGGTGTTCATAGGAAGCATATAAAGCAACACACAGATGGCCGCCACAAGTAGCAGCTAACAACTGTCACAACCGCTTCAACAGAGTCACTGGCTCTAGCCCACCGCTCTACAGCCTGCAAATAAGCAGCAAACACCAGGACCCACCTGAAGGACACGTTCATGTGAGGGATGGTCCTTTAGCTCCACCAGGCGGTCCAGTACAATCAGTTTGACATTGTTATCGCTTTCCTTGATGATGAGGTCGATATAACACTGGGCAGCAGCCTAGACACAAGAGAAACAGTGACAATGACATGGCGCAAACACAGGTGCTCAAACATGATTGTAAAAGGTACTAAAAGAAGATGAAGCGCGCCATAGTGCATTAAATGTGTAGGAGTTTTTATTGACAATTAAAAGTTATACTCACAAACATGAGTGATAAAAATCGCATCTCAGCGGACTGCCAGCCGCTTGCCTCTGCAGTGGGGGATGACGCGCTGTGGCCAGCAGCGCGGTTTCCGATGACTGGGAATCCTCTCACTGGTGGGTGGGCGTCGCTGGAGTGTCAATCGGCGTGTGACGTCATTACGCGTTTCGGCGCTCAGCGCCTTCGTCAGATGACGTCTCACGCCTGTGGGGGGGAACTTATAGCGTCGCTCTAAAGGTCGCCTTGGCGACCAGGAAGCTAAAATAAACTTTATTGTCCAGCGGACAAAGGGGGGAGAGTAAGGGCGCAGTGGACAATAAAGTTTATTTTAGCTAGAGCGACGCTATAAGTTCCCCCCCACAGGCGTGAGACGTCATCTGACGAAGGCGCTGAGCGTCGAAACGCGTAATGACGTCACACGCCGATTGACACTCCAGCGACGCCCACCCACCAGTGAGAGGATTCCCAGTCATCGGAAACCGCGCTGCTGGCCACAGCGCGTCATCCCCCACTGCAGAGGCAAGCGGCTGGCAGTCCGCTGAGATGCGATTTTTATCACTCATGTTTGTGAGTATAACTTTTAATTGTCAATAAAAACTCCTACACATTTAATGCACTATGGCGCGCTTCATCTTCTTTTAGTACCTTTGCCAATCACCCTTGTCGGAGCGCTGCGGGGTGCTGAATGTGAAAGGAGAGCCATCCTTTGAGTGTACAGCAGTTACGTGGAGCGCAGGATATCTTCGTGCTTGCTTGTGAAAATGATTGTAAAAGGGCATAGCAACTTTGTCTTACGAGGTGATGCAGCAATTAAAAGGATACCGCAAAAAGACCCATTTATAAAGAAATTTATCAAAAACATTTTGAAAAACAGAACCTTAAAATCTATTTAAATATTTCTCGCTCTCTGGTACTTTTACAAATATGGTATAAAGTAAAAAGTGAGTAATTAGCTACATGTAAGTAGTTTGAATGGAGCGATTGGCTGTCATAGTTTGATATGAACGACTAATGGTGACTATCATCCAAACTGATGCGCTACGATGGATTGGTCTACATAGACAATAATCACTCTTCTGTTGTTGGGACACTTTTTTTGTATCAACACTTAGCCTACCAGTCTTTCCGCCTTCATTTTGAGCGATGGTGTGTGCATGGAGCTATAGACAAGCTGTAGATTTTAGTCTGCAGTGCGCTCACTGTCTGGCCAATAAGAGACAGAGAATAGTTTACCTTGATAGCGGTAGGTGCGCTAGAGAGAGTGACCAGAGTCCCAGCAGCCTCGTATTTCACAGCTGGGCTGGATGACTGGAGCAGATTGTAGATGCAGCGGATGAATCTGGCCCTTTCTGATGGGTTGGCATGACACACCTGGTAGAACACACAGAAAGAACACAATACGGTTATGGCCAAAGTAATTTCCTCAATCTCCAGGTACCATCTCTCCCAAAACCTTTGCTACTCCAAGGAGACCATCTTGTCCTCTAGCTTGGTCACCTCCCCTCACTCCAGCATCCAGGACTTCTCACGTGCATCACAAGACAAGACAGAACATTTATATTGCGCTTTTCTCCTGGCAAACTCAAAGCACCAGAGCTGCAGCCACTAGGGCACGCTCTACATGCAGTAGCAGTGTAAGGGAATCTTGCCCAAGGTCTACTTACTGAATAGCTCCTGGTTTTACTGAACAGAAAGAACGGAGATTCGAATCCTGGTCTCCTGTGCAGAGCCTTTCATCAATACACTATACAGCCACGGCTGCCACCATCACCTCTCCTTTAGAACGCTTTCCCACAGCCAGTCTGTCATGCTCCGAGCCCAGAAACCTTCACATGTACTCTCAAAACACACCTGTTCAGACAAGCCTATAATTTGCTATAGGTGGCATTGACGGTTTACCGTCTCATTGCCCAACCCATGTCTTCATCCCTAATATCTACAGCCCAATACCCTCTAGATAGTAAGTAAGTCTGCAAGGACAGGGACCTCCTCTTAGTGTTTCTTATTCTACTGTTATTTATCATAAGAACATGCACCAGTATTGATGTTACCTCAAACCACACATTAACCATGTATGTATTTGTATTGCTGGATGTCCTGATTGTAAAGGGTTGTGAACTTCTCATGTATCTATGCTCCCCGCCATTTGTTTTGTACTATGTTGCTGTGTGGCAGTAGTAGATCCCTCTTTGATCAGATTATGATCAGAGAAGAGATCTATCTAATGGTTGAATCTGGTAGCCATCTATAAGTAATAAAAGCACAAAACGGCACAGGGTAATTTGGGCACATCAGGTACTTCCTTAAGCAGTAATGTGAATTACGGCTATAGCGACGCTCAGACAGTAAGTCAAGTGCCGTCACAAGACGGAGCCCAAATTACAATAAACCAGTGTAATTTGCCCACCAGCATTGGCTGCCAGCCAAACACCATCTTTCCCCTGAGTCCAAGGTGGCCTGGAGGGGGAATAGTAATTAACGCTGCCAGGACTCTTGCAGGAACAGTTTTTCAGCTTCATTCCGCGCCTAAATTTCCCAGCGCCGTTTTTTGCATGTAGGTGCTATAAGTGTATGATATGAAATCAATGAATAATGCGCCAGTTACGCTTGGTTCACACATAAAAGGTGTCCAGTCCTGTCAGTTTGTGGCAGTTGGCATCAGTTTTGTATGAGTTTTTTATGGCAGTGTTCACACATAAATCTGTACATTTCCAGTCCAGTCGTCAGTTTTGTATGATTTTTCTACGGCTTATTTTACACATAAAAGGTGTACATTTCCGGTCCAGTCCTGATGGTTTTGTATCAGTTTTCTAGGATTGTGATCACACATGAGGTGTATAGTTCCAATCCTGTCAGGAAAAACTGATAGAAAACTGGTGCAAAAAAACTGACAGCACTGGACAAGTACATATTTATGTGTGAACACAGCCTTAATGAATTGGTTGTGCCTCAATTTCAATTTAATAAACTCTGTGCTAATTCTCAGTTCCTGTCAAAGCGGAATTTGCATATTCTGGCAATTTCTGAGCAGCATAGTGAAGAAAAACTAATAACGGTTGCAGAAAGGGAGGACCAGGTGGTTAGATAATAGATTAGATCCAGCAAACGGAGTAGCTATAGTGCTATGATTATAGACAACAGACTTGTTCAATTACCCACATACTCCCAGTTAATCTAATGCTGGGCATACAAGGCCCAGATTCTTCTTATCAATGGAGCCGCTGATGGCTTGATTGATATTTTCCAATCACCGTGTGATATGTCCAATCACCGTGTGATATGTCCAATCACCGTGTGGATCAATTCCCGGCTCGATCCCCGCAGGCGGACAATAGGCAAAAACAAAGCGCTGATAAGCGCTGAGAAGGAAGTGCCCGCGGGACGAGCAGGAATCGATCCGCGTGGACGAGCGGTGACGCGCTGGCTCGATTCCGGCGCATAAACGTGCCGTGTATGCCCAGCATAACATGAGGAGATATTTTGGGACTAATCTCTACCACTTACAAACTATAGAAAGTATTAGGATATAAGATTTTCTGTAAGATTTACCTGCCAGATAGATAATTTCCAACATGCTGGATTAACCATCTATCTGCCTAGCAATTAGGCATTGTTCTACTCAGCAGGAGATAACCAGAAGGCAATGCACCAGAGATATTGACCAGTCTCTACCAGTACTTTACAGAAAATAATCTAATTACAGAAAATCTTACAGAAAATTGTATGGTGTGTACTAGGCATTACGGTAGTAGGTCAGTAATGTTTGTGTGAGCTCCAAAGTAAATGTGCATGGGCTGATAGTGATCTAAGGTGACATCTGGTGGCAGATAAGTGGTAGTGCAGGTTAGAGAACTTGCATAACCGCAAACAAGACACGAAGTTGGAAGTAGCCCTGCATTCAGATGAAGACAGAACATGGCAATAGCCTCCAGATACAAAAGTGTACTAACAGCAATGATATTTCCTCAGTAACTAACCTTGTAAATGAGTTCCACAATCACCAGCTGTAGAATATCCCCGAAGTTGTGAACCTGGTCGATGCAGGTGCTGAGATAGTCCAGAGCGCGGTCCTGGAAGGGAGAGACCCAGGTTAACAGATATCACAAACCTGGCAGGATGCTTTAAATGCATTATCTCATGCAGCAGCACAACAGCACCTCCTAGAGGCTGAATGCGGTATTGTACAGGTAAAGTAATGTATAGGCAGCTACCTGATCTGCATGAATAAGCATCATGAAGGCATTCCTCTTGCAGCTGGCATCTTTCTCGTTCACCAGAAAGTCATGGATGAGTTCTGGGGCATCTGGGATAAGGTGTTCAAAGTTTCTGTAATAGTAGCAATTAAAAAAGTTAGCATACTTCAGTTTACTTAAAGGACTGAAGTGAGAGGATCTGTAAAAAAAAAAAAAAAACCCTCTGAGAGATACTTAACTCAGGAGGGGGAAGCCTCTGGATCCTAACGAGGCTTCCCCGTCCTCAGCGTGATCGGCTGTCATAGGCTTCAGCCCATGACAGCGGATTACTTTTCTGCCTCCCAGGGGTACAGCCGTGTCACACGGCTGTCCCCAGTACTGCACTGCCTTAGATCGCAGCGCTGTACAGTGTTATTAGACGGTGGTGTCGCGGTCTAACAATCCCTAGCAGTGATCGCCGCTGGGAGGCTGATGACAGATCGGAGCTCTGTCATTCAAGCGGGGATGCACACGCATCGGCGCGCGCGATCCCCTGCAATCTCCGCCCCCAACACTTCACGCCAATTTGCATGGAGTGGTCGTTAGGTAGTTAAAATAAAAAGCTTTAGTTCACCCTCTAGGAATATCCATGCTAATAAAGGTGAATAGGGCACTATACCATTACTCTCACACAATTTTCCTACTAGATGAAGCTGTTCTGTAGTATTTTTTTCTTTGGAAACTTTAGTCATATAAGAAATCGGTGCACAAAGTATGGAGCTGCCAGGAGAGGGAGTTTAATTGCCATGACAGGGCCATTACCTAACCCTACCCAGCTCCTCCCTCCGCTTCCACTGACAAGCAAACAAACAAAAGAGGTGGGCTGAGGTAGCCCAGGACTCACAGGCAAAGCTGGCTGGTGCCCTCTCAAAGCTCCTTTATGACTAACTCATTAGGGTAATGGGGGAGGAGTTTGGAAAGTTCATAGGCGGCTATTTTCTCAGGTATGAAGCATCTGACATCAGGGCAGGAAAACAGCTTGGCAAACCCAGGTAATCAGAAATGAATACACAAATATTTGGCCAGTAGACAAGATGTCTGATTTGCAGGCTGCCCTGCACCTGGGAGGAGTCAGACATCACTGGCCAATAAGCTCACCTGTATATGGTGTAAATGGCGAGCACGGCGTTCCTTCTAACGTAGCTGTGACGGTGTTCCAGGCATGCCCGGATGGCTGGCATCAGCGGCTCCAGCAGCTCAGCCTCCTTCAGCTTACAGAGGAAGCGCAGGGTGGAGCCGCGGATAAACTCGTTCGGATGTTGAAGATCCTGGAAAAGACAGAGATGGCTGATGAGTATATTCTGCAATACATGGGGCAGCTGGAGAGGAGATTCCAACAACCAGAGAAAGGTAACAAACCAAGGGAGGGGCCACAGCCATATCACCACACCCCCTAGAAACCAGATACACACCAGGGGAGGAGCTTCTTGCAGCCATATTACTACACCCCCCCCCAAAACCAGATACAGACTAGGGGGTGGTGCTTCTCGCAGCCATATTGCCACCCTTCCCCCCCCCCCCCCCCCTCCGGGAAGGGGCCACCCTAAACCAGATACAGACTAGGGGTGAGACTTCTCGCAGCCATATCTTCAAACCCATAGAAACCAGATACACACCAGGGGGTGGGACTTCTAACACCCAAATTACTATACCCATCCAAAGAACCAGATACACACCAGGGGGTGGGGCTTCTCGCAGCTATATTACCACCTCCCACCCACCCAGATACACACCAGGGGGTGGGGCTTCTCGCAGCCATATTACCACCCCCCACCCACCCAGATACACACCAGGGGGTGGGACTTCTCACAGCCATATCATCACACCCCTAGAAATCAGATACACACCAGTGGGATGGGCTTCTCATAGCCATAATCCACCCCCCCCCCCCCCTAGAAACCAGATACAGAGTAGGGGTTGGGACTTCCCATAGCTATATCAACCCCTTCTCTCCCCAAGAGATCCGATGCAGTTCAGAGGGTGGGACTTCTCACAGCTATGTCACCACACACCTGGGGGCGGGGCTTCCCACAGAAATTTAACTTTACCTCCTTTAGAAACAAGATACAGAGCAAGGGGTAGGGCTTCCCACAGTCATATATGCCTCTGCCTAGATCCTAGCGTGTGCATGGTGTCCCTTGATCCTCCCCAAAGAGTCAGTCAAAAAACAGCCTGTTGAATCATCTCGTCCAAGTGCTGGCCAGTCCTATTCTCCCTCCCACTACTCTATGTCATGCACCATGTGTTGTCCCTCCTTAGCAACAGAACATGATGCTAGCCAAGAGGCTAGCAACGTATTTGTTCAGCACTGGACCCGCACCGTCACCTGAGGGATCGAGTCTAGGTTTCTGCTAGGGACAGTACTCGTGCATGTGTATGTACCTTTACACAGGACAAGATCCAAGTTAGAGACATGGACGGGGCAGGGAGGGTTACTCTCCCACAGAACTAGAATCTGTGTGAAGGCAATATGGCAGCACACACCTTCCTGTAGGCGTCACAGACAAGGATCATCTCCTGCAGCAGTTTCCCATCTGGGGTGGTTTTGGGGACGATCTCCCAGAAGACCAGCAGCAGCTTCTTGATGGTGTGATCCTGAAGGGGGAGGACAAATCGGATGATGGTCATCAGCAGCCCCGGAAGCTTCTCTCCATTCAGAATCATGATGATGACTTTCTTTAGAGCCTCTGTCTTGGATTTCACATCTCCCTTTTCTGCAGGGCAACAGCAAAAGTGATAGTCTCAGATACATTCAGAAATATTTGAAGTGAGAAGATGCTTTCACAACGCATCACTTCCGAAAAGTGGCTGAATATGCAAATCATCTGTTTACATACTCGAAAAGCCAGACTTACACCCAGAACTGCTGCTTTATAATCAAAAGACAGGTCCACACGCAGTCTTATTCAGGAATGATACAAATCCTTTATTGTTCCAGCACAAGCGTTAAGACATCTGACAGTCACAGCCTACAAACATTCCGGGGCCACCAAGGTCCCCTTTGTCAAGGCATAGCAGACAAAAACATGTCTGCCTATGCCTTGACGAAGGGAAACTTGGTGGCCCCGAAAGGTACAAGACTGTGTGCGGACCCCTTTTGATTATCTGGATTCTACTGCTACTGGCATCCTGCACCAGCAACCACTGCCAACAGGTGTGCGACTATCGATTGGACTGCTGCTTTATAGCACACCTATAGTCTATACATTTTAAAGAACAACATAATCCTGCTTGCAGACAGCTGTTTCAAGCTATGTTGACTTAGTGCAAGGCATGGATTAATATAGCTCTATTGGTAGGGTGTCATGGAGTATCAGAAACACTTGAATTTGTGTAGAGAACCAAAATGAAACCAAAAAGTCACCATACTGAAACCGCTATGCTAAAAACAATTTTGCCTTCTTAAAACAGAAGCCATTAGCAAATATTCAGCTACATGTGAGCAGGAAAGTACTCCCATAATGCATTACTTCTGCTCAGTGAGTCAATATGCAAATCATTTCTTTATTTCAATAATAAAAAGCCAGGAATACATCCAAGGGCATTAGTGTGTAGTGTGCCTACAGCCTACTTTACAAAGTCATTTAAATCTAATGTGTAGACAGCTGACTATTTGGGTTTTCAACAGGGCAAGGCATGGATTAATATGACTATGGCAGGACTTGTAAGGTAGAGGTGTTTAGCTACCCAGCGGCGTACCTATGAAATAGCCGCCAAGAGATTTGGACACAGGATACAGCCGATATACGGCTTACCCTGCTCCTGCACAAGTCCCGGCAGTGTTACATAGTTACATAGTTATTTTGGTTGAAAAAAGACATATACGTCCATCAAGTTCAACCAGTACAAAGTACAACTCCAGCCTGCTCCCTCACATATCCCTGTTGATCCAGAGGAAGGCGAAAAAGCCCTTACAAGGCATGCTCCAATTAGCCCCAAAAGGGAATAATACCTTCCCGACTCCAGATGGCAATCAGATAAAATCCCTGGATCAACATCATTAGGCATTACCTAGTAATTGTAGCCATGGATGTCTTTCAATGCAAGGAAACCATCTAAGCCCCCTTTAAATGCAGGTATAGAGTTTGCCATAACGACTTCCTGTGGCAATGCATTCCACATCTTAATCACTCTTACTGTAAAGAACCCTTTCCTAAATAAATGGCTAAAACGTTTTTCCTCCATGCGCAGATCATGTCCTCTAGTTCTTTGAGAAGGCCTAGGGACAAAAAGCTCATCCGCCAAGCTATTATATTGCCCTCTGATGTATTTATACATGTTAATTAGATCCCCTCTAAGGCGTCTTTTCTCTAGACTAAATAAACCCAGTTTATCTAACCTTTCTTGGTAAGCGAGACCTTCCATCCCACGTATCAATTTTGTTGCTCGTCTCTGCACCTGCTCTAAAACTGAAATATCTTTTTTGTAATGTGGTGCCCAGAACTGAATTCCATATTCCAGATGTGGCCTTACTAGAGAGTTAAACAGGGGCAATATTATGCTAGCATCTCGAGTTTTTATTTCCCTTTTAATGCATCCCAAAATTTTGTTAGCTTTAGCTGCAGCTGCTTGGCATTGAGTACGATTGTTGTCAATGAGTACTCCTAAGTCCTTCTCCAAGTTTGATGTCCCCAACTGTATCCCATTTATTTTGTATGGTGCTAGACCATTAGTACGTCCAAAATGCATGACTTTACATCTTTCAACATTGAAAATTACTATTACCCTCCAGCCCACCATGGATGGTGGGGAATGTTGTAATTTAGCTTCCAGCTATTGCTGGCAGGGCTGTGGAGTCGGAGTTGGAGTCGAGGTAATTTTGGGCACCTGGAGTCGGAGTTAGAGTCGTGGTTTCAGAAACTGAGGAGTCGGAGTCGCATGATCTTTGTACAAAATCCACAGCCCTGTTAAGTATTAGACTAAGGAGTCGGAGTCGGAGCAATTTTGGGTACCCGGAGGCAGAGTTGGAGTCGGAGTCATGGTTTCAGAAACTGAGGAGTCTGAGTTGGAGTCGTAAGATTTTTGTACCGACTCCACAGCCCTGATTGCTGGCGAGCGAATTACGCCGTTTTAAAAGTAATTTGAGCTCCGTCTTTTGACGGCGCCCAAGTTACTCACTGAGCGCCGCTATAGCCATAATTCCTATTACGGCCTATGGTGGCGTCGGCTGCATCCAAATCTCCCAGCTTGGGCAAGGAAAACCAGAAACACTAGAATTTTTGCAATGAGCTAGAACAGGCATGGGCAAAGTTGGCCCTCCAGCTGTTACGGAACTACAAATCCCACAATGCATTTTCCTTTATGAGTCATGACTGTGGCTATCAGACTCCTGCAATGCACTGTGGGACTTCTAGTTCCTCAACAGCTGAAGGGCCAAATTTGCCCATGCCTGAGCTAGAAGGAACCTGGTACATTACTCTTCCTTTTCAAACTCCCACCCATGTAACAGGGGTATATTACAGTCCCTGCACAAAATGTGAGATAACGAGTACATTACATTTCCTGTCTGACAGCGAGATAACAGGGCATGTTGCACTTCCTGTCCACTCTTGATATCATTACCCTACCAGTTCTTATTACACTACATAAAAGATCACATGACACTGACAAACTCTCAGTACACTGGATATAAAGGATCACATGACATTGCTTACTACGTCAATCAACCCTTTAAACACTGAAGCTCATATACACAATCACTTTCCTAGACAGCAATAAAAACACAGTTAGCACTGTTTACAATGGGAGGTATAGATCACATGACTACAGAAATGTATTTACAATCACCAACATGTCAATCTTCTGCCTACTAATCTGTGAATCATACCTCTGCGGCAACATGCATTAGGATTGTTCAGGTGGCCACTACCGATACAATCTTTTTCATCTAATTTTACCAAATCTAAGTAGTATAAGGGTAAACTGAGTGAATACATTGAATGGATAATTTAGGCAGTTACCTTATAGTACATACAAATGGTAAGATTGGATGAAAAAGATTTTATCATTAGTGGCCAGCTTTATCCTTTTACAAAAGCAGGCAATATACATAGGCTAAAAGTAAGACAACAGGTATGAAAGTTCAGGCCAGGACTTCAAATGGATACTCACAATCATACAAGACTGTAGTTATTACATAGATTGAACTGAGGGAGGCGCTAAAGGGGTGTAACCACACTGATTTCATAAACAACTGAAATCAAAGCAAGGCCACTTTTTCATAGAAAAACATTCAGAGAGTCCTAGCAGTGTGACCTGGTGAAACGCCAGAGTGATCAGTTAAAGAGGAACGTTAACCTTGGATTGAACTTCATCCCAATCAGCAGCTAATACCCCCTGTACCATAAGAAATCTTTACCTTTTCTCAAATAAAGCATCAGAGACATATGTGTGGATAAACCCCTCTCTCATTGTGAGGTCATGACCATGGTCCTAAAAGTTTGCTGTCTGTAAACCTTGTTGCATTGTGGGAAATAAGGCTTTTTCCAACTACCAAGCAAGCATATTACTCTCAGTAATGAACATTCCCTACAGATCACCTGGCAGATGTCACCAGCAGTGATACATTTCAGAAAGTAAATCAGGGAGAGGGAAGGATTTTACAATAGGCCAACACTGACTAAATAATCTATAAATTAATATTGTAAAAAAAATAAAATAAAAAAAAAAAGCAATTTTATTTTATTTTCAATACAGTTCCCTTTTAAAAGGACCACTACTGAGAAAAAAGTAGCAAGTTAAAATATCTGACCAAACCTACAGGTTTTGGGCCACTCCATCTCCTCAAGGGGGATTCTCAAGGTTTTCTTTGTTTTCCACAGCATTTCCTGAACAGCAGTTGCAAAGTCTTACTGACAAAATAGTGTGCAAGTGAGTAGGGAGGCTGGCTGGTATCTATTTTGGCAGTTAAACTGCTGTTCAGGAAATGCTTTTGAAAACAAAGAAAACCCTGAGAATCACCCATAAGGAGATGGACCGGCCTAAAACCTGTCAGTTCTGTCAAATATTAACTGCCTACATTGTCCCCGATAGTGGTCCATTAAGTCTGTATAATGCAGCCTGTAAAAATTCTTGCAGGATATTGAGAAGAACTAAGGATCAAATTTCTTCTTAGGAAAAGTGGTGGAACACTTTCATTCTTCCCTGACTCTCCTCCATGGATTGCAGACACAATCACAGGTTTTATAAATGATTTATTTATGGCTCACAAGCTGTGTAGCCGAGTCCCAAGCAGGAGAGCAGAGGGCGCCACTAGCTCTGAAGGTAAAGCTTACCAAGGTCAGTCTTAAGGCTGATCTCTGATGGAGGCTCTGAGTCCATGGGGACATTGATGAGGGTGTAACAAACGTTCTCGGCTGCCGTCATGGCTGCTGCTTCTTAGTGCCGTCCTATAATGTTCAGTGTCAGGCAGGTAGGTGGCCCTGGAAGACAGACATAGTTCAGTGCGGGTAGTTGGCCATGCATAACACACATTGCTCAATGACAAGTAGGTAGAAAGGTGGACACTAGTCTAGTTTAGGGGACCCAGCAGGAAAGCTCATAGGGAAATTCTGCTAATGTGATTGGGTGGACAGCACCCTGTCAAACTGCTAGCTTTCCAATAGGTTGCCGTAAACAAAGCCCACACTATTCAGCCAATCACAACGCTTTGTGCTGTAAGAGGCTGCTGTGCTTGGAGAACTGTTCCCTCTGAGGTTTCCTGCTGGGTCCCCTGAACTAGAAAGGTGGCCCTAGATGATAGACAGACTCGAGATCTATCACAGCGCAGGATGACAGCTGAGCTTACAATCTGAGCCACACAACACACTGAGAGCTGCATACATTACAGTGTTCTCCCCAGGCTCTTTTAGCCGGGTGCTACACCCAGCTAGTTTTGTCGAGCACCCGGCTGTCATCGGCTCACCTCCTCTTCTGCTGTAAGCAAAGTTGTGCAGGGAAGCGCTGGCCATGCATTCTTTCATCTCGCCCCACCCGACTACTTCTTCATGCCACCCGGCTAGGAAAAAATTCTGGGAAGAACACTGCATTATATCACCCAGTGTGGTACTCTGTGTGCCAAAGTACAAATAGTAGATACATGTTCACGCTACAGGTTCTGGGGTTTCAAGGGATGGAGGGGAGATACATTTGCACAGCAGCATGGATAACCTAGTGACACTTGTTTCTACAAGATTCATTTTAATTACAATTTAATTTTAAGTACAATGAAAACCCAGAACCTGCAGTATTTTATGGAGTTGAATAAGACAAATGTTAACAACGCCTTCTACACAGGTCAGTTCCCTGCAGCAGGTGGTGCTGATACTTTCAGGCATCGCAGGTAATAAAATACCAGAAACATGAGAGAGTTGCACAGGACACCCGGTGCCTGAAACACAATCATAAAAAGTTGCCCAAGTAGGTGGAATGAAAAAAAAAAAGGTAAGAAAATGGCACATTGGCTGAATATTGCTCCCTGTGCAACAGAAGTAAATTGATAAGCAGTAAATGTGGGTTCCTTACAACCTCTAGACAGAGATGGGCATTCTTTTGAAAGTTGTAAAGAACACCTATTAAGAGATCTATGGATGTGGCCATGTTTCCCTTTTTCCAGGGAAAATATAACCTAGCTTTCTGGCTGTCATGCTGATCCTCCAGCTATAATACTATGGGTCACTGTTCTACAACAAGTAAATTAAGAGTCAAGCACCTAACCTGCATACTTGTGCCAGGGGAGAGGCTCAAAGTATTCTAGAGGTGCACAAGAGAAGGTATAAAGGTGGTGCCTGTAGGGATTACATTGCAAGTTCCTCTGAAGGACAAGTAGTGACTTAAGTATACGCACTATATAAAGCCTGACGGAAGATGTATATAAATACACATGGGTCAAATAATTTGTATGTTATTAGCAGTTCACTGTCCATTACTTTTGAGGGTAAAGTAGGTATCCTCAAAGTGCCCCACCACCCAGGGTGATTCCCTCAATCTCTCCAGTACAGGATGAGAGTAATCACACTTACAATGAGGATCCCACATGGTACAGAGTGGGGTATAGAGGTAACCCTAATTGTCAAGTGTACCCCAAGACTGATCAGCTCATCCCCTCTCTCTCTGTCCAGTTCAAGGAGGATCCCCCTCCCCTCTGTACAGAGTGGGGTATAGGGGTAACCCCAATAGTTCAGGAAGCCCCTCCCTCAGAGTAACCAGTATGGGAAGATATTATCACCCCCCCCCCCCCTTTTATATAGGATATATAATATATATAATGAGGGGTGGCCCCGGTGACAGGGGACCTTCCCTTTTCCCGGGTTACATAGTGTGTGCTGGAGAAGGGCAAGACCAATATTCCCATGCAACCCCCTGCCGGGCAGTACGGTGTATGGGCGAAGGGAACCCCCGGTGACACAAGGCCTCCCCTCCGCTACCTGCTCGGGGCTCCGGCCGGTATCAGCAGATGACGTGGAACAGCTCCGGACACATCAATGTACGGAAGTCGGGAGGTGCCAGAATGGCTCCGCCCCGAACTAGACGGAACACGTCACTGCGGAACGCAACATTCCCGGAAAAGGAACCGAGTTTGGAACGCAAATGCTTTGAAGAGAGGCTTTAGTAAGCTGCGCGCTGGAACGCAAAACCAGGAAGTGGTACCTCCGGCTCATTTGACGCTGGAAATGACGCTGGCAGGAAGTGAGTGGAGACTGGAGTGTGACAGCTAATGCCAGAAAGTTAGTTAGTGTCTGGTGTGATGTCAGCTTCTTCAGTCTTCTCGTAAAGAGCCTTCTACACATGTTTTACAATTGTTATCATGTATTAGTATAACTTTGCATTGGTCACATACTGTGCTGCAAATCAGCAGAGATGTATACCCTGCCTTCAACTTGCAGGGAAGCATAGCTCCCAACTGTCCCTCTTTTGGACTCTCTGGGAGCCCTGTCCCTCTTTCTATGTAAATATATATATTTCTCTACTAAAAATGTGTTTGATTGACTCTAAACTTAATTCCCATCTATTAAATTGATATATTATTAATTGTAAAATGTTAATATGAAGGAAAATGAACCAGGATAGAAAGGTCCAGTGTGGTTTGAATTATAAAACAACATACTTTTCTTATGAAATCTTTATGGTGAGCATGATTAGGGGTGTGATGAGGGTGTGATCATACTTAAGTCAAATAAAAAAAATGAGTTTTACTCACCTGGGGCTGCCCTCAGCCTCCTGCAGCTGTCCGTGCCCTCGCAGCATCGCTCCGATCCTCCTGTCCCCGCTGGCGGCCCCTTCTGGTTTCCGTCGTCAGGCTGGGAACGCGAGTGATTCTTCGCGTTCCCAGCCACAATAGTGCCCTCTATGCTGTTATTGTGGCAAGAATAACTGCAGAGGGCTGAGGGAAGCCCCAGGGGAGTAAAACTCATTTTTTTTATTTGATTTAAGTATCCCTTTAAGTGTCTCTCATCTCAAAAAGTTGGGAGGTATGGGGAAGCTCTACTGGACTGACAAATCTAAGTGCATTACAGGGGCTTTCACTGACCACCCCTAATTATTATTTCCCCAGGCTTTAACAAGACGAAGAGTCCTCTATATAGTATCAAAACTGCTCATCTTAAAGGGGACCTGAGGTGAGAGGGATATGGAGGCTGACATATTTTATTTCCTTTAACCACATAAGGACCACAGTCTTTTCCCTCCTTAAAGAGAACCTGAGGTGGGTTTGAAGAATATTATCTGCATACAGAGGCTGGATCTGCCTATACAGCCCAGCCTCTGTTGCTATCCCAAACCCCTCTAAGGTCCCCCTGCACTCTGCAATGCCTCATAAATCACAGCCACGCTGCTGACAAACAGCTTGTCAGAGCTGGCTGTGTTTATCTCTATAGTGTCAGTCTGCTGCTCTCCCCGCCTCCTGCAGAACTCCAGTCCCCGCCTGCATCCCTTCCCTCCCTGTTGATTGGAGGGAAGGGACGGGGGCAGGGACCGGAGCTATACAGGAGGCGGGGGAGCAGCGGAGACTGACACTACAGATGTAAGCACAGCCTCACAGCATGGCTGTGATTTATGAGGGATTGCAGAGTGCAGGGGGACCTTAGGGGGGTTTGGGATAGCAACAGAGGCTGGGCTGTATAGGCAGATCCAGCCTCTGTATGCAGATAACATTCTTTAAACACACCTCAGGTTCTCTTTAAGGACCAGAGCCGTTTTTTCCATTCAGACCACTGCAGCTTTAATGGTTTATTGCTCGGTCATACAACCTACCACCTAAATGAATTTTACCTCCTTTTCTTGTCACTAATACAGCTTTCTTTTGGTGCTATTTGATTGCTGCTGCAATTTTTAGTTTTTATTATATTCATCAAAAAAGATATGAATTTTGTCAAAAAAAATGATTTTTTTTAACTTTCTGCAAGCGTCCAGGAGCACCACACAATGCTCAAAAGTAACCAAACGATTGGTGTGCCCAGGTCCTCACCCCGGTACCTAGGGGGTCACAGCAAATTGTACTCCACAAAGGACCGGCACCACACTGAGTAAGTATAGCTCTTTAGGTTTTTATTAGTGCAGGCATGACACCAACAACAACAAACAGTTGTTTCGGCCTCCTCTGGCCTTTCTCAAGTTGTAAAAACGGTCATATACAGCATCACATGTCAAACAAACACATTTATAAGAGAGATCCACCCATCAGGTGAAGCCCTTGACCAATCATAGGAGACACACAGTGGAGGACCTGATGGGAGACTATTGCGTCCAACAAAAGGACCAATAGAAAACTGCACATTTCAAAAACAGTAAACTCACCAATCAGGTATGCAGGAGGAGACCCCGCTGTCAGCAGCCAGTGTGAGGGCGAACGAGCGCATTATAGCCGCATCTCCGCCGCCTCCTATACACGGAAGCGAGCGTTCCGGCCTCAGAGTCATGTGAGAAGGTCACATGACTTGGTCAGCTGATAGCAACAGCCAATCCTAGACGCCCCAGCCGTCACCCAGCACACAAACAGCCCACGCATCATCACAGTAGGTGGTGCTAAAGCGGCCGAGATATTGCCATAGCAACCCAGTCAACACATAGAAACACAGACCGCAGCACTCACCATACTGCTGCGTGGTTAAAGGGGAACTCCGCCTGCTCTCCAGATGCGTCCTAGGTTGGTCTGAAAAATAAAAACAAGGTCAATTAAAACCACCAAGTGCTACTACTATACTGCAAAGTTTAACATATACAGAAATACACCATCAAGTCACCCAAGGCTTAAACACAGAATCCCAAATCCAGCTCTCGATTCAGCCCTGCCCTCCCCATAGCATCCATACGCCTGATCCAGCCCGCCTCCCTACGTAGAAGTTCTTTGGTCCTGTCCCCTCCCCTCCAACTGGGGGGAACCCCATCTATAGCCATCACCCTAAGTTGGGAAACATTATGTCCGCAGGATTTAAAATGCTCAGCCACTGCCTGTCCCACCGTGCCATTTCTAATGGCAGATTTATGTGCAGAAATCCTCACCTTGAGACACTGTGTAGTCATACCAATGTAGACAAAGCTACATGGACATTAACTTTCTGTGATAAAAATTTGTCAAATAAAGTAAAATGTCTGTATACATTTTTGTCCAAATTTACTGTGCTACATGTCTTTGATAAAAAAAAAAAAAAAAACATTTAGTGTATATTTATTGGTTTGGGTAAAAGTTATAGCGTTTACAAACTATGGTGCAAAAAGTGAATTTTCCCATTTTGAAGCATCTCTGACTTTTCTGAGCACCTGCCATGTTTCATGAGGTGCTAGAATTCCAGGATAGTATAAATACCCCCCAAATGACCCCATTTTGGAAAGAAGACATCCCAAAGTATTCACTGAGAGGCATGGTGAGTTCATAGAAGATTTTATTTGTTGTCACAAGTTAGTGGAAAATGACACTTTGTGACAAAAAAAAAGGTTTCCATTTCTGCTATCTTGCGACAAAAAAAAAAAAAAATGAAATCTGCCACGGACTCACCATGCTCCTCTCTGAACACCTTGAAGTGTCTACTTTCCAAAATGGGGTCATTTGTGGGGTGTGTTTACTGTTCTGGCATGCCTAATTGTAAGCACCCCTGTAAATTGATTTTTATTGTTTTTTTTTTCACAAAGTGTCATTTTCCGCTAACTTGTGACAAAAAATATAATCTTTTATGAACTCCTAGCGGATTACCTTGGGGTGTCTTCTTTCTAAAATGGGGTCATTTGTGGGGTTCCTATACTGCCCTGGCATTTTAGGGGTCCTAAACCGTGAGGAGTAGTCTTGAAACCAAATGTCTCAAAATGACCTGTGAAATCCTAAAGGTACTCATTGGACGTTGGGCCCCTTAGCCCACCTAGGCTGCAAAAAAAGTGTCACACATGTGGTATTGCCGTACTCAGGAGAAGTAGTATAATGTGTTTTGGGGTGTATTTTTACACATACCCATGCTGGGTGGGAGAAATCTATCTGTAAATGGACAATTGTGTGTAAAAAAAATAAAAAAAAAATCTAATTTACAGAGATATTTCTCCCACCCAGCATGGGTATGTGTAAAAATACACCCCAAAACACATTACACTACTTCTCCTGAGTATGGAAATACCACATGTGTGGCACTTTTATTGCGGCTTAACTGCTAAGGGGCCCAAAGTCCAATGAGTACCTTTAGGCTTTACAGGTGTGCTTACAATTTAGCACCCCCCCCCCCCCCCCCACTTGCCAGGACAGTTAACAAACCCCACAAATGACCCCATTTTTTAAAGAATACACGCCAAGGTATTCCATGAGGGGAATGGTGAGTTCATAGTAAATTTTATTTTTTGTCACAAGTTAGCGGACAATGACACTTTGTGAAAAAAACAACAACAACAATTTCTGCTAACTTGGGACAAAAAATAAAATCTATGAACTCACCATGCACCTCATGGAATACTTTGGGGTGTCCTCTTTCCAAAATGGCATCATTCGTGGGGTCTGTCCTGGCATTTTAGGGTCTCTGCAATCATTACATGTATGGCCAGTATTAGGAGTTTCTGCTATATATCCTTATATTGGGCATATGGGTAATGCACTCTGGGCTGAAAGGAACAATGAACGTCAAACAATCAATTAATCAATCAATGTGGATGAAAAAATATCTGCCAAAAATTGTGAAAAAAAAGAGGGGAAGGCATCTGCCAGGACATAGAAGCTGCCACCCAAAAACGTCCAAACCCACTCAGCTCGTATGCCCTGGCAAACCCGATTTCTCCATTCACACCGATCGATGTGGATGAACAAATCATTGCCAGAGTTCTTTTTTGATACAAAGTGCTTGCCAAAGCATAGGAACTCCAACACCGCCCCTCAGCTCATATGCCTCGGCAAACGTATCTTTTTTACTGCAGAGGAGAAATCTCGTCCTGCAGCGCTGCATGCACCGACTTGTGTGTAATCTGACAGACGCACAATGCTTATGTCAGGATGCACCATCAGTGCTGCAGCTGGTTGGTCGGTCGCTCGGTCCACCTGAAGGGGTTATGGATGGAAAAAAAGAGAAAAAAAAAAAAAACAAGCAAGCAGCAAAGCAAAAACGTCATTACCATTTGTAAACTTTTCCAAACAAAACCTTAGCATTGTGAACCAAACATTAACTTTTTTGCTCACCTGGTTTTTTTTTTGTTTTTGTTTTTTTTTAAAAAAAGCTCCGTCATTGCTAGACTCTGGTACTGAGAGGATTATCTCCAGGCCATTGTAGCTTCAGCAAGTGCATTTTTGTGTTAAAAACCTAGCGTTTTTACTCCTAACAGTGCTCTTATACTACACTTGTATTCAGTTAACTAGCCAGTGAGTCATTGCTGTAGTCAGTGTAGTCAGAGTGCGCTGGTGGTGATGATTAGTGTGTGTAGTGCAGGCAGGGTCAGAGTGTACTGCTCACTTGTATTCAGCTAGCCAGTGATACACTTCAGCTACTGCTTACAGACAGTCACACTGCCAGTGCAGTTTATTTAGTAAGTGACATTGAGTACTTTGCTCACTGGTATTAATCATCTCATTACCCAGTGATACCCTTCACGTAGGTTGTACTACTGTGTTCACTGCTCAATGGTATTAATAATCTCATTACCCAGTGACATGGGCGTAGCAATGGGGGGTGCAGAGGTTGCAACCGCATCGGGGCCCTTGGACCATAGGGGCCCCAAAGGGCCCTCCCTCAACTACAGTATTAGCTCTCTATTGGTCCTTTGCTCATAATAATCACTTCTATAAATATTTTGAATAGTGGTAATCATTAACTAGCTGTTCCCCATCCCCTTCTTGCACCTCTGACACTGTAGTTGCCGTTGGCAGGTTTTGGTGTGCCGCCATATAAATTGTTATGTACAGAGTGCTTGGGGGGCCCCATTGTAAAACTTGCATCGGGGCCCACAGCTCTTTAGCTACGCCACTGCCCAGTGATACCCTTCACATAGGTTGTACTACTGTGCTCACTGGTATTAATCATCTCATTAGCCAGTGATTCATTAGCAACATGTCTGGCAGGGTTCGTGGTGTCAGGAAAGGGAGTTCCATTGCCTCAGCCACTTCTGGGACTGCTCCACGGCCAGGGAGAGGACGCCCAGCTGTACGGGGTCGTGATGCAGCAGAAAGGGCAGCACAGCCTGGGCCGAGTCAGCAGACGCAGTTTTCACAATATTTTAAAGTTTCTGGTCCCCGTGTGGTGGTTGAGCAGATGGAACCTGAGGTGTTGATGGACATCATGACTGCATCCCAGACCTCTACTGTGAGCAGCACTCCAAGCAGCAGCAGCCAACGCCCCACGCTTGATGTGACATCCACCCCAGCACCCAGTGGTCAGCAGCCCTCCCAGGATGACAGCGTTCTGTCCCTCAGTCCGGCATCTGGGAACATACTGATGGAAGAAGCTCAGGACATACTGGGGACTGATATGGCAGAGATTGAGCTCGGGCCACAATCACAACTGTTATTAGATGATGTTGATGAAGAGGGGTCTGTGTCTGGGGTAGAGATGTAGCGAACGGTTCGCCGCCTGCGAACAGTTCCAGGCGAACTTTGGGGGTTCGCGCGAACTTTTGCGGAAGTTCGATTCGCCCCATAATGCACTATGAGGGTCAACTTTTACCCTCTGCATCAGTCAGCAGGCACATTGTAGCCATTCAGGCTACACTAAGCCCTGGAGCCCCACCCCCCCTTATATAAGGCAGGCTCGCTGGCCATGACACTCACTCGTGTGCCTGCTGCAAATAGACAGACTAGGGAGAACTGCTGCAGATTTTTTCTCCTAGGGAAAGATTAGTTAGGCTCTTGGCTTGCTCCTGGCTGATTGTTGGGACACCTACCTATGCCTACCTACCTATACTGGGTCTCCTACCTATGCCTAGCTAACTACTGAGGCACCTACCTATGCCTACCTACCTATACTGGGACTCCTACCTATGCCTACCTACCTATACTGGGTCTCCTACCTATGCCTAGCTAACTACTGAGGCACCTACCTACCTATACTGGGACTCCTACCTATGCCTAGCTAACTACTGAGGCACCTACCTATGCCTACCTACCTACCTATACTGGGTCTCCTACCTATGCCTAGATAACTACTGAGGCACCTACCTATGCCTACCTACCTACCTATACTGGGTCTCCTACCTATGCCTAGATAACTACTGAGGCACCTACCTATGCCTACCTACCTATACTGGGTCTCCTACCTATGCCTACCTACCTATACTGGGTCTCCTACCTATGCCTAGCTAACTACTGAGGCACCTACCTATGCCTACTTACCTATACTGGGACTCCTACCTATGCCTACCTACATACAAGAAGATAATAAGGTCGTTGCTTCATTGTGGACAGACCAAATTTGATCAGCTGGACAGTCACTGTTGCTCTATCATTGAGCTACCACAGCCCGGCGACCATATGGGCTGGAAAACTGCCACGGCCTGCACTCTGGCCATGTTGCGCATCAGTCCAGCACGGCCGTCACTACGCAAACAGCTGTTTGCGGTGCGTTACACAGTGAGTTTGGTGTATCAGTGTGAAGCAGAACTCTAATTACACTCCCTGATTGATGTATACACATGCAAGATGTTTGAAAGCACGTTAGGCCTGCAATTTAGCATTCAATGTGATTTCTGCCCTTAAAACGCTGCTTTGCGTCACATCCAGATTTTTCCCCGGGACTTTGGGCATGTATCCCACTCCGCCATGCCCCCCTCCAGGTGTTAGACCCCTTGAAACATCTTTTCCATCACTTTTGTGGCCAGCATAATTTTTTCTATTTTTCAAAGTTCGCATCCCCATTGAAGTCTATTGCGGTTCGCGAACTTTTACGCAAACCGAACCTTCCGCGAAGGTTCGCGAACCGAAAATCGGAGGTTCGTGACATCTCTAGTCTGGGGATGTAGGGGCGGAAGAGGAGGCGGGGGAGTCAGAGGAAGAGCTTGTTTATGATGATGATGACCATGATGCTGATGATGACATTGTGGTGGACCCTCCGTATGTGCAGCCTGAGTCCGGGGAAGAATGGTCGGAGCAGGATGACAAGTCACCTAGGCCTAGGCAAGGATATCGCCATATGTCAGGCAAGGGCAGGTGCAGCAGTGGGTGTGGAGGTAGTAGACAGGACACTGCTTCAGCGGGAACCACCACCATGCAACCCCCAACTAGCACACATTGTTCCGCTGCACCCTCTGCTAGCGGGGGCCACAGTAAATTAAAGTCACCGGTATGGAAGTATTTTGAGGTGGTCAGCCATGACAAAAAATATGCGGTGTGCAAGTTATGCAGCAAAAAATTAAGCCGTGGGAAAAATACAGTGATGTGAAAAACTATTTGCCCCCTTCCTGATTTCTTATTCTTTTGCATGTTTGTCACACTTAAATGTTTCTGCTCATCAAAAAACGTTAACTATTAGTCAAAGATAACATAATTGAACACAAAATTCAGTTTTAAATGATGGTTTTTATTATTTAGTGAGAAAAAAACCTTCAAATCTACATGGCCCTGTGTGAAAAAGTGATTGCCCCCCCTTGTTAAAAAATAACTTAACTGTGGTTTATCACACCTGAGTTCAATTTCTGTAGTCACCCCCAGGCCTGATTACTGCCACACCTGTTTCAATCAAGAAATCACATAAATAGGAGCTATCTGACACAGAGAAGTAGACCAAAAGCACCTCAAAAGCTAGACATCATGCCAAGATCCAAAGAAATTCAGGAACAAATGAGAACAAAAGTAATTGAGATCTATCAGCTATGGTAAAGGTTATAAAGCCATTTCTAAAGCTTTGGGACTCCAGCGAACCACAGTGAGAGCCATTATCCACAAATGGCAAAAACATGGAACAGTGATGAACCTTCCCAGGAGTGGCCGGCCGACCAAAATTACCCCAAGAGCGCAGAGAAAACTCATCCGAGAGGCCACAAAAGACCCCAGGACAACATCTAAAGAACTGAATTAAGGTCAGTGTTCACGACTCCACCATAAGAAAGAGACTGGGCAAAAATGGCCTGCATGGCAGATATCCAAGGCGCAAACCACTTTTAAGCAAAAAGAACATTAAGGCTTGTCTCAATTTTGCTAAAAAACATCTCAATGATTGCCAAGACTTTTGGGAAAATACCTTGTGGACCGACGAGACAAAAGTTGAACTTTTCGGAAGGTGCATGTCCCGTTACATCTGGCGTAGAAGTAACACAGCATTTCAGCAAAAGAACATCATACTAACAGTAAAATATGGTGGTGGTAGTGTGATGGTCTGGGGTTGTTTTGCTGCTTCAGGACCTGGAAGGCTTGCTGTGATAGATGGAACCATGAATTCTACTGTCTACCAAACAATCCTGAAGGAGAATGTCCGGCCATCTGTTCGTCAACTCAAGCTGAAGCAATCTTGGGTGCTGCAGCAGGACAATGACCCAAAACACACCAGCAAATCCACCTCTGAATGGCTGAAGAAAAACAAAATGAAGACTTTGGAGTGGCCTAGTCAAAGTCCTGACCTGAATCCTACTGAGATGTTGTGGCATGACCTTAAAAAGGCGGTTCATGCTAGAAAACCCTCAAATAAAGCTGAATTACAACAATTCTGCAAAGATGAGTGGGCCAAAATTCCTCCAGAGCGCTGTAAAAGACTCGTTGCAAGTTATCGCAAACGCTTGATTGCAGTTATTGCTGCTAAGGGTGGCCCAACAAGTTATTACGTTCAGGGGGCAATTTCTTTTTCACACAGGGCCATGTAGATTTGGAGTTTTTTTCTCACTAAATAATAAAAACCATCATTTAAAACTGCATTTTGTGTTCAATTATGTTATCTTTAACTAATAGTTAACGGTTTTTGATGAGCAGAAACATTTAAGTGTGACAAACATGCAAAAGAATAAGAAATCAGGAAGGGGGCAAATAGTTTTTCACATCACTGTATGTCCAAGATGGGTACCTCATCCCTCCAGGGCCACCTGAAGAGCTGCCACTGCCATCATTATCAGGAGTTTAAGAGGAGGCAGGCACTGCAAGCAGGGGGTGCTGAGAGCACAAGGCCCACCACCACAGCAGCATCATCCCTCCCTCAGGGTCGTGAATCAGCAGCAGTACTAGCACGCAAGCGCTCATCCACCTCGGCTACTCAGGACACAGACATTGAGGCTGGCAGTCAGTTGTCTCTCTCCTCTGTCTCCCCTGCATCACATCGTCGTCAGACCCTGCTGAGCGACACCTTTCAGGGTCTGACCAAGCCTCTGCCTCCAAGCCACAGGCGGATCCGCAAACTAAATGGCTTGCTGGCCCGGGCCAGGGCATCACAGCTCCTTCCCTACTCCCTGGTGCAGGAGGGGAGCAATATACGGACGCTGCTCCAATTTGGCATCCCCGAGTGGCAAATCCCCAAACATCACTATTTCAGCAGGAACGCCATCCCAGCACTCCACAAGTTTGTGGTGGAAAACGTGGCCCGTTTGCTCGACTACTCTGTGGGCGAGCAGGTCCACGTCACCATGGACTCGTGGAGTAGCCAATTTGGGACAGGTTGCTACCTGTGCTTTACGGCCCACTGGGTGACACTGGTGGAAGGAAGGGAGGACAAGAGTGCAGCAGCCCAGTTAGTAGTGCCACCATGCGGGATCAGGGTGGATGCAGCAGGATCCTCTCATCCCACTCCTTCAACACCTGAAAAAGAAAGCCCGCCTCGGCAGCAGCAGCGCCAAGCCTCAGCACTGCCAAGTGCTGCTAAAATTGGTGACCCTGGGGAAGGAGAGGCTTACGACCGCCAACGTCCTGGCCGCCCTCAGGAAGCAGGAGCGGAGGTGGCTGACCCCCAGAGGCCTGGAAGTGGGGTATGTGGCAGCCGATAACGGGGCCAACCTGGTGGCCGCAGTGCAGCAGGGAAACCTCCAGCACATCCCCTGCTTGGCCCACATGCTGAATCTTGTGGTGCAACGCTTCCTGCGCACCTACGAGTGGATGAGCGACCTGCTGCAAGATGCCCAGGCGGTGGTACGCTTTTTCCGCCTCTCAGCCACTGCCTCTGCACTCCTGTCCACCTTACAGCAGCAATATGGCAAGCCACACCACCTGATTATTGACATGCCAACTCGGAGGAGTTCAACTCTGGCCATGGTGGATCGGCTGTGTCAGCACAGGCGCATTCTTAGGGCCTACATGCTAGACCCAAGTGTCCCCAGCAACCAGCAAGTCCCCATCATCACTGCAAATCAGTAGACACTGATGCAGCAAAGGCCCACTTGTTTCCCATGGGTTTGCACATGTTGCACTGACTTCGCAGGGACCCCCGGGTGATCCAGATGCATTCAAGGGAGGACATCTGGATCATCTTGATGCTGGACCCACGTCTGAAGGGGAAGCTGTGAGACTTCATGACGCCATCCACCACCGAGCCAACGCACAAGGGAGTTGCAGGAGGCCCTTGTGCGCAGACTACTGGAAGCATTCCCCCAGCCTTCCACCCCCACTGTAACTGCTCTGCCAACCCAGCAACAGGTGCCTGACATCGCCACCAGCAGCACAACAACTACCAGCAGCAGCAGCACATGGCGCCCCGGAGATCTGAAGAGCCTAAGTAAGAGCCTGTATGCAGTGCAGCAGCCCACAGCAGAGGTGCCAGCCACAGCATCCACCTCCAACCAGAACCAGCAGCGAATAACCAGCATGGTGGCTGACTACATGAGGTCATTCAGCGGGCTCAATGACACCAACAGCCCCGTGGACCCCTTGAAATACTGGGTCAAGATACTGGACATCTGGAGGGAGCTTGCCCAGTACGCCCTCGAACTCCTGTCCGAGAGATGCTTCAGTGTGGCCGGTGGCGTGGTCACCGATAAGCGCTCTCGGCTCTCCCACGCCAATGTGGACAAACTCACCTTCCTGAAAATCAACCAGGCTTGGGTGGAAGGTGAGTTCCTGGCCCTATTGTCGGACACAGGGGGACATGAAGTAGCTGCTGCAATGTGTTAACCATGCCTGCCTTGCCTTTGAACTGACCATCCGCTTTGTCCTCCTGACTCAGTCGCTGCTACTACACTCTGCGTTCACTCTGCCCGGGTCACGGGACGCATCTAATTTTTTGGGCAGCACTATTACACTGTGGCACTACTACCAGTGAGTTGCCATGGTCCTTCTGTGCTGCTGAACTGACCGGCCGCTTTGTCCTCCTGACTCAGTCGCTACTACACTCTGCGTTCACTCTGCCCGGGTCCACTGACAACTCTGCTGTTATGTCATTGCTAATCGCTGCAAAAAAAAACCCAACAAATTACAAAAACCTCTCTGGGCCTTTTTGGCGTCAGTCAGCCACTCATCCTCCTCCAGTGGTACCATCACTGCCAAGTGCCATTGGAAGTTACCTTCAGCTCTGTGATTGCTAAACGTGTATTCCCCTGTTTAAAACCACGTATTACCAATGAATAGCCCCATTTCAAGTGTTGATTTCACTTTAATATACCAATTTTCTCAAAAAAATATATATATTTTTGGAATGTTTTATGTTGAAGTTGTAGCCCCTTATCACCTTGATAATCCATGCAATTTGGGGGATTGTAGCATGTATGGGGGCTTTGCTATTAACGTTAAAAGAAAATCCGGACGTGGATCCCGCCGTGAATGACGCGATCCGCGTCCTGCCGTGGAAGCATATCGAAATCCGGATCCAATCACGGATTTTTTTTGGCCGATGGCCGTGGTCGCCGAATTTGTGGATCGAGACATCCGAGCATCACTGATCATAATGTATTAGTGTCTCTTGCTTAATTATGCTGAGGTAATTTTGAAGGTAAGACATTACTTAATGGATTAGAAGATGACCGGTAGGGACAATGGTATTGACGCTGAAGGAAAGAAAACGCACAGAGTGATGTAAATGTACTAGGTGCACCATTTTGTAATAACTTTTAGGTTATTTTTTTTCCCAATTAAAGGAGACCTGTAATGCAGTAAAAATAAAAAGTTGAACTTACCTGGGGCTACTACCGGCCCCCTGCAGATGTCCTGTGCCGTGCCTAGACAAAATTATCCTCTCGGGTATGCCAAGTAAAAAAAGGAAGGTAAAAATAAGTAGAAAAGAAAAAAAAATGAACACTTATAGCAGCATATATTAGTGGTACAAATTGTGCCACATATCAAAAACAAAAACTATGAAGGATATAACTGTACAAAAACAGTTTACCAAGAAACTGCAAAAATGTGGAAAAGTGCAAAAAACTGATAAGCCACACTGCTATGGATGGGTAAAGTGTATTAAAGGGGTTTTGTGGAGTTAGAAAAATAACACAAACAGACACTTACCTGGGGCTTCTATCAGCCCCCTGTAGCTGTCGTGTCCCGCCGCGCTGTCCTCCCCCGATCACCTGTTTCCCGCCGCTGGCACCGGTCAATTAATCGTCTAATAAGACGAATAGTGTGCGCTCTATTTCTCGTACTGCGCCTGTGCAGTAAACTCCGGAAGACTTGAGCGGGAGCGAGTACATGCTGCGGCACGCGCGTGTTGCAGCGACAGGTCGCCCGTGAGTATGAGGCGTGCACGGGCGTGCACCCCGAACCGTCGCTTATCGCTGATGTCGCCAGGCGATTGGCACGGTCAATCGCCTGGTGACAGTTGCCGCCGCAACTGTCGCTAGTCCGTGTGGGTATGCGGACTAGCGACAGCAACAATCAGGGAATACATTGAGCTTCCGGCGGGGGGAGGAACAACAGCGACAGCTTCCGTCGCATCAGTTGACAGGTCCCTCCGCCGTGTGTATGCGGAGGGACCTGGCGACGAGCTGTCGCCGGCCTGTCGCGCACATGCTCCCGTGTGCTAGCGACAGGCCAGAAATGTTGCCCGTGAGTATGGGCCATGACACAAGGCTGCAGCAGCCCTCCTGGAGTCTAAGGACTGTCTAAATCTTTTCAACCTGTGTAATACATACCTCCCAACTTTTTGAGATAAAAAAAAAAGAGGGACACTTCTGCCATGCCCCTGCCACACCCCTGATCACTCCCCCGTCACACCCCTAGTCACGCATACCATACAGATTTCATAAGGAAAATATGTTGTTTTATAATTCAAACCACACTGGTCCTTTCTATCCTGGGTCATTTTCCTTCATATTAACATTTTAAAATTAGTAATATATCAATGTAAAGGATGGGAATAAAGTTTACAGTCAAACACATTTTTAGTAGAGATATATATATATTGTCACAGGAGCCCTGGTGGTCAGCCTGCAATTGGCCTTCTAAACGGTGCCAGCGCACGGATCGTGCGAACTCTGGTCGCAGTCAATGCGCAGGAACCGTTGGGAATTAGCCGCAGACAAACCAGAAGGGAGCCTGTGAGATATGGGTAATTACAACCCACACACGATTCCAGGGTATCTGCCACCACCACTGGTATAGGCCAGTGGACCCGATTTACTGACTGACTGGTCCTGCGAATAAAAACGGTTAAAACACGCTATATTCTGTCTAGCCAACAACAAACAATAGTAACGTCTCTTCAGAGGTCTGGTTCAGTTGTGTGCATGCTGAATAGTAGGGTAGCTAGAACAACAACTGACGATAGCGTCGGTTTATTGAAAGCAATATAAATAATTCATATATACAGACAATTATTAAAATCAACAATTATTAAAACAGTAATAGCCAGTATAAAAAATAAAAGGGAGAAAATACTTAGGGTTTGTGGAAATATGTCCTTTTGTGGGAAAATCATCAAGTCCAAGCAAAACGGTTTCAAGTTCGCAAAGTTCTTTGTTCCAGAGATGAACTCAAAGTTCAGCAAGATTTAAAATCCACACAACATGGAGGATGTCCTTTGTTCCGTTCCGGCAAGATGGCCACCACTTGTTCCTCACGGTGGCCGGGTGTTCAGGAAGATGGAAAATGGAGGAATAATTTGCCCGGGCAGCTCATTCACTTTTAATGGAGCTGAGTTCAGAGGCGGGCTTCCAGAGTCGGCCCCCACGCCGGACTATGGTAATCACATCTGGGGCAGGGGCCTCCACAAGCCCTCATAACCCTGACACTTCTCTAGACAGACCTGCGCGGCCGGCACACAAAAAATAATTACATATTCTCGATCCCCAGAACCTACCGATTAATATGATATCAAACTTAGGCATGTTTGCATGCCCGGTTAAAAAACGGTGGAATTCCCAGAGTTCTGGTTATGCCAGTGGCCCAAATTTAATATCAAAATACTCACAAGATCCGGACCAGCAGAATGATATAACTTTCACATTTCTCACCTGAACGGTATTGCTTAAACATGCTCAAAATCCTAAACTCCATGCTGTCTTATTCTGCCTATATGGCTCCGGCCAGTCTAGGGCAAAGCAGGTTTTTGAATAGCCCCCTGCTGTGAGCTCATCCTGTCTTTTCCCAAAAGGCAGAGTGGGCTCTTTGCTGGCTAATTAACATCTAGGTGTCACCTGGTTCCCAGAACAGAAAGGGGAGTTAATGCCTCCAGGTTATTCTGCCTTCCACAGGGAATATGTCCAAGCTAATTAACACCTCCCCCCAGGCTTTTACTCAGCTAAGACAAGTCCCCCAGCTATTCCTAGGCAGAGGGATACTACACATCAAATCTTGGTTTAACGATTTGTGTCGCTAACCGACCGCAATCGCGTTTTGGCCGACTGGGCGTCGCCCGGCGTCACACCTCCCCCTCCTGACACTGTGTAGGGGGGTGTCACCAAGACATCCTCCGTAGCAGCCATTGGCGCTGTTGGGTCTAGTTCCCCCTGACACCGGGACAGCCCATCGGCGTTTTGGTGTCGGCTGCCCACTTTGGGTCGGCCAACCTGGCTGACGGGTCTCGAGCTGCCGGCACGGCGGGAAAACCCATTGGCGCCTGCGGCTCGGTTCCCCTGGACAGGTCGCGGTCTGCTACCCTCAGGTTTGACCCGACCTGGACCGTTCTGGACAGGGCGTTTGTGCCACTGTGGTCGGATGTGGTGTCTGCCAGGACTGCTGACAACTGGCAGTGGTTTGGGTAGGTCAACAGCCAGCCCGCGCAGAGGTTCCCTGCGAAGTGGCTGTGGACCTAAGGGAACCCCGCGGGAATCCCTGGACCTCCCCCGCTCCTGACAGACAGCACATGCTTTGCAGTATTTGGCTACATCCCTGTTCATCCCGGGCCAATGAAACTGTTTCCGAATACAGGCAAGTGTCCTGCAGACACCTGAGTGCCCTGTCAGAGGATTAGCATGTGCGGATTTCAGCACATGTCCCCTGAACGCACTCGGGACCACAAGCCATCTGGTATTCGCATGTGATCTACCTGTAGGGGGCTGTACAGACTCGCTGTACAGTCTTCCACCTTCCCAGTACACCTTGAAAGCGGCCCCGTCTGCAAGGGGCTCAGCGGCTTGCTGCCTGAGCACCTCCAGGCTTGGGTCGCTTTGTAGTGCTGCTGTGAGGACGCTGTCAGTTTCAGCCAACTTGCTCATGTCACACGGGGCCAGCGGCTGAAAGGTCTCATCCCTGCGGTCAGAGGAGGGGGAGGAGGCCGGAGCCCCCTCCACCTGTTCTGAGCCCGGGTTCTGAGCGGTACAGCTGCGCGGTACTGCTAGCACAGGTACACCTTCCGAAGGGGCAAGGTATAAACATTTTTTCATTACAGACAGGTTGTACAGTAAACTCAGGTACAGTTACATCATCATCACAACAGACAGTCTGTACATCAAACTCAGGTGCCTTTGAAGCAGGCACTATTGAACCGGGTACCCTTGAACTGGGCACATTCAACCCACCTCCTCCTGGTGCTCCCCCAAGTGTATAAAGTACCTGGTGGTGGGTGGAGAGTCCGTCTCCTTCCGTGAGCGACAAGGCTGTTGTGGCAGGTTCGTAGTAGGACACAAGCTTGCCCAAATCAGTCCTCAGCAACACAGGGACTGGGAGATCCTTCACCACCCCAACAACCCTTTCTTGGACCCCTCCTCCCCAATCCAGCTTCACTCTCGCGTGGGCTATGTGAAAAAGGGTGCCCTCTACTCCAGTAAGGGCAAGGGATCGGCTGGAGCTGATGCTCTCCTTTGGCACAAGGTGTGAGTGAACTAACGTGATGTCAGCTCCGGTGTCCCGGAATCCGGTGACAACTTTGTCGTTCACTCTAACAAGTTGCTGCTGGTCGGTTCGGTCGCGGATTTCCTTTCCGCGGGCAAACAGGACAAAATCTGATGATCCAGGCTGTGGTTCGCTGGCTGGTTGCCTCTGCTGTGGGTGAGATACAGGTGCTGCAGGTGCTGGTGGTGTCTGTCTCCGCTCCGGACAGTCGAATTTCATGTGTCCGGGCTGGCGGCAGTAGTGACAGGTGACCTCTCCAGGGGCTGCAGGCCTGGGTGCAGCAGCTGTGCTGAGTGGCCTCTGTGGCTGACGGCTCACAGGGGCAGGAGAGTCTGCCGAGGTATTGGACTGACCTCCCCTCCAGCTGGATGGTGCAGTTCTGCGTGCATCACACACCCGGGTAGTAGTGTTGGGCGAACACCTGGATGTTCGGGTTCGCGAACGTTCGCCAAACATGGCCGCGATGTTCGGGTGTTCGCGCCAAACTCCGAACATAATGGAAGTCAATGGGGACCCGAACTTTCGTGTTTTTTAAATCCTCCTTACATGCTACATACCCCAAATTTACAGGGTATGTGCACCTTGGGAGTGGGTACAAGAAGAAAAAAAATTAGCAAAAAGAGCTTATAGTTTTTGAGAAAATCGATTTTAAAGTTTCAAAGGGAAAACTGTCTTTTAAATGCGGGAAATGTCTGTTTTCTTTGCACAGGTAACATGCTTTTTGTCGGCATGCAGTCATAAATGTAATACATATAAGAGGTTCCAGGAAAAGGGACCGGTAACGCTAACCCAGCAGCAGCACACGTGATGGAACAGGAGGAGGCGCAGGAGGAGAAGGCCACGCTTTGAGACACAACAACCCAGGCCTTGCAGGCGGACAAGAAGCGTGCGGATAGCAATTTGCTTTTTGTCGGCATGCAGTCATAAATGTAATACAGATAAGAGGTTCCAGGAAAAGGGACAGGTGACGCTAACCCAGCAGCAGCACACGTGATGGAACAGGAGGAGGCGCAGGAGGGGAAGGCCACGCTTTGAGACACAACAACCCAGGCCTTGCATGCGGACAAGAAGCGTGCGGATAGCAATTTGCTTTTTGTCGGCATGCAGTCATAAATGTAATACAGATGAGAGGTTCAATAAACAGGGACCGGAAACGCTAACCCATCACAGATGTTCATTGTTCATGTTACTTGGTTGGGGTCCGGGAGTGTTGCGTAGTCGTTTCCAATCCAGGATTGATTCATTTTAATTTGAGTCAGACGGTCTGCATTTTCTGTGGAGAGGCGGATACGCCGATCTGTGACGATGCCTCCGGCAGCACTGAAACAGCGTTCCGACATAACGCTGGCTGCCGGGCAAGCCAGCACCTCTATTGCGTACATTGCCAGTTCGTGCCAGGTGTCTAGCTTCGATACCCAATAGTTGAAGGGTGCAGATGGATTGTTCAACACAGCTACGCCATCTGACATGTAGTCCTTGACCATCTTCTCCAGGCGATCGGTGTTGGAGGTGGATCTGCACGCTTGCTGTTCTGTGGGCTGCTGCATGGGTGTCAGAAAATTTTCCCACTCCAAGGACACTGCCGATACCATTCCCTTTTGGGCACTAGCTGCGGCTTGTGTTGTTTGCTGGCCTCCTGGTCGTCCTGGGTTTGCGGAAGTCAGTCTGTCGGCGTACAACTGGCTAGAGGAGGGGGAGGATGTCAATCTCCTCTCTAAAGTCTCCACAAGGGCCTGCTGGTATTCTTCCATTTTGACATGTCTGACTCTTTCTTCAAGCAGTTTTGGAACATTGTGTTTGTACCGTGGATCCAGAAGGGTATAAACCCAGTAATTGGTGTTGTCCAGAATGCGCACAATGCGTGGGTCGCGTTCAATGCAGTCTAGCATGAATTGAGCCATGTGTGCCAGAGTCCTGCCAGAATCCTCATCATCAGGCACGTGCACAGGGGGGTGCTCTGGGTGCCCAGGCACCCCCCCCCTTTTTAGAATCTTCAAAAAAGGCCCCTCTCGCTGCGCAAAATAAGCTCCGCCCCCGACCGCGATAAGCCCCGCCCACCCGCTGGAAGCTCCGCCCCTGCCTGGGACACTTTCAAGTGAAGAGGCCCAGACAGGAATCCTAGTGTGGCATACTAACCTCTCCCTCCACCTAGGACCCATACTGACCTCTACCTCCCCCAGCACCCATAGTGACCTCTCCCTCCACCTAGTACCCAGTGACCACTCCCTTCCCTAGCACTCACAGTGACCTCTCCCTCCACCTAGGACCCATACTGACCTCTCCCTCCCCAGCACCCACAGGGACCTCTCCCTCCATCTAGCACCCATAGAGACCTCTCCCTCCACCTAGCACCCACAGTGACCTCTATCTTACCCAGCAGCCACAGTGACCTCTTCCTCCACCTAGCACCCACAGTGACCTCTCCCTCCACCTGGGACCCATAGTGACCTCTCCCTCCCCCAGCACCCACAGTGACCTCTCCCTCCATCTAGCACCCACAGTGACCTAGACACCCAGCATCCACTCCTTCCTCCAGTAACCACACTGACTTCCCCCAGCACCCACACTGACCTCTGCCTCCCGAGACCCACAGTGATCTCCCCCAAAGGACCCACAGTGACCTACTCCCTTTCCTCCAGCACCCATACTGACCTCTACTTTCCACAGTACCCACAGTTACTTCTCCCCCCAGCACCCACAGTGACCTACCCTTCCCCCATCAACCACACTGACCTCGACCTCCCCTAGCAGCAACTATGCCATTCATAGCAGTACCCACAGTAACCTCCCACCCCCTGCACCCACAGCAATCCCACCAATATTCAGCACCCACATTACACTCAACCAGTAATCCCCACTATAGCAAGCACCCAGTACTTGCACCAAGCACCCTGCACCCAATACTCACATCCGGCCTCAATATGGCACTTAGTACTTGCATCAAACAGCCACATGACACCCAATACCTGCACTCCTTCACCCTATAGCTGGCACCCAGTACTCACACCTACATGGCACAGTACTTGCACCCAGCTCTGACATGTCACTCACTACTCATACCTGCACACAGCCTCCACATGGCACCCACTCACATAACCAGTACTAGCACCCGATGTACCTGCACTCAGAACCCACGTGACACACAACACCCACCCAGAGCTAGCACCCAGTGCAGGCATGGCACCAAGTATTTGCACCTATATGATACCCAGTACCTGCACCCAACACCCACATGTTTCATCTGCAGTAGTTCCAGTTGCACTAAGCCTCCACTTGGTGCCCAGCACCCACACCAAGCACTCACATATGACATCCAGTACTTGCACCCAGAACTCAAAAGGGACTGAGTACCTGCAATCAACACCTACATGATGGTTGATACACACCCATACAGCCAGAATCCACATGACACCCTGTGCCAGCACCCAGAACCCACATGGCACCCAGCATCTGCCTTTAGCACCCACATGACAACAAATATCTTACTAGCCAGCACCCATCACCCATATGTCACCATGTACTCACTCCCAGTACCCACTTGGCACTCAGTATTTGCACCTAAGACCCACATACCAATAATCAATACCCACATAGCACAGTACTCACATGTCACCAAGTTCCAAAGCCATTATATGCACCTAGGCTAGTACCCATCCATGGCCAGCACCCAAATAGCACCCAGTACCCATCCTTGGTCCGAACCCATATGAGACACAGTACTCTCCCATGGCACACATCCAGACCACGCATGGCACTCCCTACTCACTCATGTCCAACACTCACATGGCTCCCTGTACCAATTAGCACTCACATGGCACCCACTATTGTTTATCACCATCTGCTACTCATTCAGCACCCAATACTGGGTTGGGTGCTGATCAAGAGGGACAGAGGTCCCAGTAATGAAAGGTGAGTCTGTGCCTCCACAGTGGGCTCCACCTATCACTGCTGATTTGAGGGTGGTAACACCAAAAGAGTTGGAAGGAGACACACAGTCTACCTATGAAGGTGTGTGTGTGTGTGTGTGTGTGGGGGGGGGGGGGGGGTTAAGACTGCCTTATGCTTTATGGAGAGGGGGTATTACATGCACAATTTAGCACAATTTATCAATTTCAAATTTGAGCATCTCATCCTTGAGGATCCTCTGCATGGCCCTGCCCCTTCCTGCAGCACCCACACTGACCTCTGCTTTTCCCATCAGCCACCCCCTTCCCCTCATAGCTGGCACCCAGTACTCACACTCACATGACACCAAGTATCTGCACCCAGGCCTAAAATTGCACCCAGTACTCACACCTGCACACAGCTTCCACATGGCACCCACTATCTGCTCCAAGCACCCACTTAACCCGTACCCGCACCCAAATTACCTGCATTCAAAACCTATGTGATGCCCGAAGCCCACCCATAGCCAGCACCCAGTACAGGCATGGCACCAAGTATTTGCACCATGTCACATTCAGTACCTGCACCCAGCACCCACATGACATCCAGTACATGCACTCAGATCTTACATGGCACTAAGTTCTTGCAATCAACACCCGCAAGACACTCGATATCCAACCATAGCCAGAACCCACAGGACACTCTGTACTCACACCCAGAACCCACATGGCACTCTGTACTCACACCCAGAACCCACATGGCACTCTGTACTCACACCCAGAACCCACATGGCACTCTGTACTCACACCCAGAACCCACATGGCACTCTGTACTCACACCCAGAACCCACATGGCACCCATCATCTGCATTCAGCAGCATGACAATCAATACCCCCCTAGCCAGAAATGAGGAGGGGGGGCATGCGGGGGAAGGCATTTCCAGGCCCCTTTTTTAAATTTGAGCACCCCCCACTTAAGGACCCTCTGCACGGCCCTGCTTGTGGATTATTCATAATCCTGGATTTGAAATCCAATTTTTAAAAGAGTCATCAGGCATAAAAAAACATAGCTGATTTACTTACCTGGGGCTTCCTCCAGCCCCTTGAAGCTGTCTGTCCCACGCTGACAGCTCCATTCGCAGCCGCCGACCTGGGGTCGGCGCATGGTGCAGAGGCCGACCTCGAGGTCGTCCTTACTGCGCCTGCGTGAAGCGCCGCTGTCAATCAAGCTCACGTTGTCCGCGGCGTACTGTGTATCCGTAGTACTACTGCACATCCGCAGTACGCTGCGGACAACGTGGACCTGACTGACAGCGGCACTCACACAGGCGTAGTAGTGGAGGTTGGCTTCTGCACACCGGGCGGACCCCAGGCTGGCGGCTTCGATCAGAGAAGAGGAGTGGGACATGTCAGCTGCAAGGGGCTGGAGGAAGCTCCGGGTAAGTAAATCAGCTATGTTTTATTATGCCTGATGACTCCTTTAAGGTTGTGCATTCTCTATAGGTATTCTACAGTGTGGATGTGCCGTGATCAGTGCATTGTGTTTACATTTACCTCCAGGCATGTGCATTACTTTACACGTCCCTGGTTACGTCAGCCCGATGCGAGCGCGTAAGGTGTTTTCTCCGCTTCCCCGCTGTATTTACTTTAGGTAAGCCTCCTCAAAGCACTAGCAGCACGTTTCACTATTGATGTATATGTTCCAGTATTATTTTGTTTGTCAGCATTTTCTTGCATTTATATGTATTGCTCAGCACTTTATTATTAATATTGGGATTGCTATTTGCACTAAAAGGAGTTTTATGGAGTTTAAAAAAATAACAGAAACTTACTTGGGGCTTCTATCGGCCCCTTGTAGCTCTCATGTCCCGCGCCATCCTCCTCCGATTACTCTTTCCCTGCCGTCGGTCCCGGTCTAATTCTAACTTCAGCGAGACTGCCGCGTGTACTCGCTCCCGCTCAAGTCTTCGGGAGTTTACTGCACAGGCGCAGTACGAGAAATAGAGCGCGCACTATTCGTCTTATTAGACGATTAATTGACCGGTGCCAGCGGCGGGAAACAGGTGATTGGGGACGGAACAGCGCGGCGGAACACGACAGCTACAGGGGGCTGATAGAAGCCCCAGGTAAGTGTTTGTTTGTGTTATTTTTCTAACTCCACAAAACCCCTTTAATACACTTTACCCATCCATAGCAGTGTGGCTTATCAGTTTTTTGCACTTTTCCACATTTTTGCAGTTTCTTGGTAAATTGTTTTTGTACGGTTATATCCTTCACAGTTTTTGTTTTTGATATGTGGCACAATTTGTACTACTAATATATGCTGCTATAAGCTTTTTATTACTGCATTACAGGTCTCCTTTATTGGGAAAAAAATAACCTGAAAGTTATTATGAAATGGTGCACCTAGTAAATTTACATCACTCTCTTTGCGTTTTCTTTCCTTCAGCGTCAATACCATTGTCCCTACCGGTCATCTTCTAATCCATTAAGTAATGTCTTACCTTCAGAATTATCTCAGCATAATTAAGCAAAAGACACTAATACATTATGATACAAAAAAAGAGAATGAATAGCATTATTAAATGTATCAAGCTCTGCCACAGGCATTCTCACCTCATTTACTTGGACATAGAGAAGGCCTTTACCCAACTTTCAAGTTGATGCCAACTACTCCTGTGCGGCCCTGGCTGCGCGCATTCTGGTTCATGCTCCCGTTGCTAGGCGAATTCTATGCAGGCGCAGTACGAAAAATCCTTGTACTGCACCTGCGCAGGATGCTCCCAGTAACTTGAGCGAGGGTGCGCACAGTTAGGGACGTGCAGGCGCAGTGGCCCGCCGACTGCCAAACCAAAATGGAGCAGCGACAGGGGACGAGAGGATCATTTTGTCCAGGCGCGGAACAGGACGTCGCCAGGAGCCCGATCGAAGCTCCAGGTAAGTTCAACTTTTTTTTATTACTGCCTTACAGGTCTCCTTTAATTGGAAAAAATAACCTAAAAATTATTATGAAATGGTGCACCTAGTAAATTTACATCACTCTATGTGCGTTCTCTTTCCTTCAGCGTCAATACCATTGCCCCTACCGGTCCGTCTTCTAATCCATTCAGCAATGAAGCTGAAGCCTTACACTCCCAAAATTAACTCAGCATAATTAGGCAAAAGCAAATATTACTAAACTAATACATTAGGATGCAAACAAAAGACAACATGAGAATGAATAACATTATTAAATGAATCAAGCACTATCGAAAGGCATTCTCACCTCATTTCCTTGGATATAGAGAAGGCCTTTACCAAGGTTCTTTGGGTATTAGGGCAAATGCACATTTTGTCAAAAATAATGTATAGGTAATCTCCAGGATAACAAAGGAGATAGGGACTGCACGTTTATTCTTAACCTGAGTTTGTAGGTAAGTCAGAGCACTGTGCCAACTTTGTACCTCTTCTGTGCCCTCTTGTGCCTTCAGTTTCCCCCTTTGTGCCACCTCTTCCACCTTGTGCCTAAACTGCACAATGATGTGCCTACAATATCCCCCACATTTCTCCTAAAGGTGCCAGATTGCCCCCTCTGTGCCTTTACTGTGTCCCCTCTCTACCACCTCTGCTCCACTCTGCCTCCACTAAGTTCTTGTGCACATTCAGGGACCCCCTCTGTGCCACCTCTGTCTCCATGTGACCACAATGTCCAGTGGCCGACTCTGAGCCACTTACTCATACACAGCATGCTATATTTATAACAGAGGCTTCTGTGAATAAGACCTCATGGCAACCGTATTATTGTGCACAAGCGTTATACAGAGATGGTAGAAAATATAACAAATCATAGTGACAAATCTATAGTAATTAACAACAATGAACATCAACCTTAAAGACATAAAGGAAAGAGAACCATGCTCTTGTGAGCTAACAGTCTAAAGAAATACGTATCTGTTGCCGTTTTTGCTGATTGTAGGTGAAGGAGGAAATTTGAAAAGTGAAAAAAAGTATAAATGAAAGCAATGTTTAATTTCCAACACATAGGTCTTTTTTAAAACTAGTAAAAGGGTGACCAGCAGTTTCACACCCAACTGTTGCATCTTCATTTTTTTTTTACATTTCAAATATCCTCTTCCATGCATGGCCTCCTCCGTTTCCCCTCATAGCCATGCCACACCTCACCTGAATGGTAGATTAAATGATTGCCATACAGCAACCTTAATGGAAACCTGTAATGCAGTAGAAAAAAATAAAAAAAAAGTTGAACTTACCTGGGGCTTCTACCGGCCCCATTGCAGATGTCCTGTTCCTGCACGGGACAGAACGAACCTTCGGTCCCTGTCGCGGCTCCGTTTCGGATTCACCAACTTTCAAGTTGATGCCAACTACTCCTGTGCGGCCCTGGCTGCGCGTATTCTCGTTTATGCTCCCGTTGCTAGGCGAGTTCTATGCAGGCGCAGTATGAAAAATCTTCGTACTGCACCTGTACAGGATGCTCCCAGTAACTTGAGCGAGGGTGCGCACAGTTAGGGCCATGCAGGCGCAGTGGCCCGCCGACTGCCAAACCAAAATGGAGCCGCGGTGGGGGATGAGAGGATCATTTGGTCCACGTGCGGCACAGGACGTTGGCAGGGACCCGATAGAAGCTCCAGTTAAGTTAAAAAAAAATGTATTACTGCATTACAGGTCTCCTTTAATTGGAAAAAAAAACCTAAAAGTTATTATGAAATGGTGCACCTAGTAAATTTACATCACTCTTTGTGCGTTCTCTTTCCTTCAGCATCAATATCATTGCCCCGACCGGTCCGTCTTCTAATCCATTCAGCAATGAAGCTGAAGCCTTACATTCAGTGGCGTAGCAATGAGGATAGCCGCCATAGCGTTGCTACGGGGCCCCGCGGCAGCGCTACGTCACAGGGGGCCCGCAGCTGCCCGAGAGGAATTTAAAAAAAAAAAAAAATTGGTTTACTTTTTGTTTGGGGCCCCCCTCCCTCACCTCAGTGCCCCCCCCCCCTCCTCACCTGGGGTCCCCCCTCCTTTTATCAGCGGCGGGAGGTGAGTCATATACAGAAGGCTCCGGCGGCGGTAAGCAGCCACTAGAGGTTCAGCTGCCTCCGGGCTACGGTGTCCCCACTGTATTGCTGCTCGCACCGCTTCCTGGTTTTATTGCGAGCAGCAATACAGTGGGGACACCGTAGCCCGGAGGCAGCTGAACCTCTAGTGGCTGATTACTCCGACGGAGCCTTCTGTATATGACGCACCTCCCGCCGCTGATAAGAGGAGGGGGGACCCCAGGTGAGGCAGCTACCACCCCTCCCGCCCGGCTACCTAACTGCCCACTACCTAACTGCCCACCCTCCCACCCGGCTACCTAACTGCCCACCCTCCCACCCGGCTACCTAACTGAGGGCTACCTAACTGCCCACCCTCCCACCCGGCTACCTAACTGCCCACCCACCCACCCGGCTACCTAACTGCCCACCCTCCCACCCGGCTACCTAACTGCCCACCCTCCCACCCGGCTACCTAACTGCCCACCCCCCCACCCGGCTACCTAACTGCCCACTCTCCCACCCGGCTACCTAACTGCCCACTACCTAACTGCCCACCCGGCTACCTAACTGCCCACCCTCCCACCCGGCTACCTAACTGCCCACCCGGCTACCTAACTGCCCACCCACCCACCCGGCTACCTAACTGCCCACCCACCCGGCTACCTAACTGCCCACTCTCCCACCCGGCTACCTAACTGCCCACTACCTAACTGCCCACCCTCCCACCCGGCTACCTAACTGAGGGCTACCTAACTGAAGGCTACTTAACTGCCCACTCTCCCACCCGGCTACCTAACTGCCCACCCTCCCACCCGGCTACCTAACTGCTCACCCTCCCACCCGGCTACCTAACTGCTCACCCTCCCACCTGGCTACCTAACTGCCCACCCGGCTACCTAACTGAGGGCTACCTAACTGCCCACCCGGCTACCTAACTGCCCACTCTCCCACCCAGCTACCTAACTGCCCACTACCTAACTGCCCACCCTCCCACCCGGCTACCTAACTGCCCACCCTCCCACCCGGCTACCTAACTGCTCACCCTCCCACCTGGCTACCTAACTGCCCACCCTCCCACCCGGCTACCTAACTGCCCACCCTCCCACCCGGCTACCTAACTGCCCACCCTCCCACCCGGCTACCTAACTGCCCACCCTCCCACCCGGCTACCTAACTGCCCACCCTCCCACCCGGCTACCTAACTGCCCACTACCTAACTGCCCACCCTCCCACCCGGCTACCTAACTGCTCACCCTCCCACCTGGCTACCTAACTGCCCACCCTGCCACCCGGCTACCTAACTGACCACCCGGCTACCTAACTGCCCACCTGGCTACCTAACTGCCCACCCTCCCACCTGGATATCTAACTGCCCACCCGGCTACCTAACTGCCCACCCAGCTACCTAGCTGCCCACCTGGCTACCTATCTGCCTACCCTGCCACCCAGCTACCTAACTGCCCACCCAGCTACCTAACTGCCTACCCTGCCACCCAGCTACCTATCTGCCTACCCTGCCACGCAGCTACCTAGCTGCCCACCTGGCTACCTATCTGCCTACCCTGCCACCCAGCTACCTAACTGCCCACCCAGCTACCTAACTGCCTACCCTGCCACCCAGCTACCTATCTGCCTACCCTGCCACCCAGCTACCTAACTGCCCACCAGGCTACCTAACTGCCCACCCTGCCACCCGGCTACCTAACTTCCCATCCGGCTACCTAACTGCCCACCTTTCTACCTAACTTCCCACCCGGCTACCTAACTGCCCACCCGTCTACCTATCTGCCTACCCTCCCACTCGTCTACCTATCTCCCTACCCTCCCACCCAGCTACCTAACTGCCTACCCAGTGCATTGCCTGCACCGCAAATAGTGTGCTAGCCTGCCCAACCACCCTCCCTCCAGGTAATTAATGTTAGCCCACTATAGACCTAACTACATATACTGCATTTTGTGGGGAAATCTGGCGACAATCTGGTTGCATTTTGTGGGGAAATCTGCTGACAATCTGGTTGCATATTGTGTGGAAATCTGCCGACAATCTGGTTGCATATTGTGTGGAGATCTGCCGACAATCTGGTTGCATATTGTGTGGAGATCTGCCGACAATCTGGTTGCATATTTTGTGGAAATCTGCCGACAATCTGGTTGCATTTTGTTGAGAAATCTGTCGACAATCTGGTTGCATTTTGTTGAGAAGTCTGCCGACAATCTGGTTGCATTTTGTTGGGAAATCTGCCGACAATCTGGTTGCATATTGTAGGGAAATCTGTCGACAATCTGGTTGCATATTGTAGGGAAATCTGCCGACAATCTGGTTGCATATTGTAGGGAAATCTGCCGACAATCTGGTTGCATTTTGTGGGGAAATCAGATTGCCCCACAAAATGTTTGGGTGGGAGGTCCAAGGTCCGTGGGGTTGGACGGTCGTGGGGGGAGGGGGGGGGGGCATAATTTTTTTTTGCTATGGGGCCCAGTCATTTCTAGCTACGCCCCTGCTTACATTCCCAAAATTAACTCAGCATAATTAGGCTAAAGCAAATATTACTAAACTAATACATTAGGATGCAAAAAAAAGACAAAATGAGAATGAATAACATTATTAAATGAATCAAGCACTGTCGAAAGGCATTCTCACCTCATTTCCTTGGATATAGAGAAGGCCTTTACCAAGGTTCTTTGGGTATTAGGGCAAATGCACATTTTGTCAAAAATAATGTATAGGTAATCTCCAGGATAACAAAGGAGATAGGGACTGCACGTTTATTCTTAACCTGAGTTTGTAGGTAAGTCAGAGCACTGTGCCAACTTTGTACCTCTTCTGTGCCCTCTTGTGCCTTCAGTTTCCCCCTTTGTGCCACCTCTTCCACCTTGTGCCTAAACTGCACAATGATGTGCCTACAATATCCCCCACATTTCTCCTAAAGGTGCCAGATTGCCCCCTCTGTGCCTTTACTCAGGGCCGGGCCGAGGCATAGGCTGGAGAGGCTCCAGCCTCAGGGCGCAGTGTAGGAGGGGGCGCACAATTCATTCAGCTGTCATTCCTAATTGTGTATGAAGCAGAAAGAAATAAGAAAAGGGGATACATGGCAGTGACTGCAAGCCAGATAACTAGATATTAAGGTGTTGGGGAGGTTGTGGGCCCTGTGGTGCCTCTTAGTCTAATAGCAATCAGTGTGTGACGGCTGGGGTGGCAGGGGTGGAGGGGCGCACTTTGGTGTCTCAGCCTTGGGTGCTGGAGGACCTTGTCCCGGCTCTGCCTTTACTGTGTCCCCTCTCTACCACCTCTGCTCCACTCTGCCTCCACTAAGTTCTTGTGCACATTCAGGGACCCCCTCTGTGCCACCTCTGTCTCCATGTGACCACAATGTCCAGTGGCCCACTCTGAGCCACTTACTCATACACAGCATGCTATATTTATAACAGAGGCTTCTGTGAATAAGACCTCATGGCAACCGTATTATTGTGCACAAGCGTTATACAGAGATGGTAGACAATATAACAAATCATAGTGACAAATCTATAGTAATTAACAACAATGAACATCAACCTTAAAGACATAAAGGAAAGAGAACCATGCTCTTGTGAGCTTACAGTCTAAAGAAATACGTATCTGTTGCCGTTTTTTGATTGTAGGTGAAGGAGGAAATTTGAAAAGTGAAAAAAAGTATAAATGAAAGCAATGTTTAATTTCCAACATATAGGTCTTTTTTAAAACTAGTAAAAGGGTGACCAGCAGTTTCACACCCAACTGTTGCATCTTCATTTTTTTTTTTACATTTCAAATATCCTCTTCCATGCATGGCCTCCTCCGTTGCCCCTCATAGCCATGCCACACCTCACCTGAATGGTAGATTTAATGATTGCCATACAGCAACCTTAATGGAAACCTGTAATGCAGTATAAAAAAATAAAAAAAAGTTGAACTTACCAGGGGCTTCTACCGGCCCCCTTGCAGATGTCCTGTTCCTGCACGGGACAGAACTAACCTTCGGTCCCTGTCGCGGCTCCGTTTCGGATTCACCAACTTTCAAGTTGATGCCAACTACTCCTGTGCAGCCGTGGCTGCGCGTATTCTCGTTTATGCTCCCGTTGCTAGGCGAGTTCTATGCAGGCCAGTACAAAAAATCTTCGTACTGCACCTGCACAGGATGCTCCCAGTAACTTGAGCGAGGGTGTGCACAGTTAGGGCCATGCAGGCGCAGTGGCCCGCCGACTGCCAAACCAAAATGGAGCCGCGGTGGGGGATGAGAGGATCATTTGGTCCACGTGCGGCACAGGACGTCGGCAGGGACCCGATAGAAGCTCCAGTTAAGTTAAAAAAAAAATGTATTTCTGCATTACAGGTCTCCTTTAATTGGAAAAAAAAACCTAAAAGTTATTATGAAATGGTGCACCTAGTAAATTTACATCACTCTTTGTGCATTCTCTTTCCTTCAGCGTCAATATCATTGCCCCGACCGGTCCGTCTTCTAATCCATTCAGCAATGAAGCTGAAGCCTTACATTCAGTGGCGTAGCAATGGGGATAGCCGCCATAGCGTTGCTACGGGGCCCCGCGGCAGCGCTACGTCACAGGGGGCCCGCAGCTGCCCGAGAGGAATTTTTTTTTAATTTTTTTTGGTTTACTTTATGTTTGGGCCCCCCCTCCCTCACCTCAGTGCCCCCCCTCCTCACCTGGGGTCCCCCCTCCTTTTATCAGCGGCGGGAGGTGAGTCATATACAGAAGGCTCCGGCGGGGATAAGCAGCCACTAGAGGTTCAGCTGCCTCCGGGCTACGGTGTCCCCACTGTATTGCTGCTCGCACCGCTTCCTGGTTTTATTGCGAGCAGCAATACAGTGGGGACACCGTAGCCCAGGGGCAGCTGAACCTCTAGTGGCTGATTACTCCGACGGAGCCTTCTGTATATGACGCACCTCCCGCCGCTGATAAAAGGAGGGGGGACCCCAGGTGAGGCAGCTACCTCCCCTCCCGCCCGGCTACCTAACTGCCCACTACCTAACTGCCCACCCTCCCACCGGCTACCTAACTGCCCACCCTCCCACCTGGCTACCTAACTGAGGGCTACCTAACTGCCCACCCTCCCACCCGGCTACCTAACTGCCCACCCACCCACCCGGCTACCTAACTGCCCACCCACCCACCCGGCTACCTAACTGCCCACTCTCCCACCCGGCTACCTAACTGCCCACTACCTAACTGCCCACCCGGCTACCTAACTGAGGGCTACCTAACTGCCCACCCTCCCACCCGGCTACCTAACTGCCCACCCACCCACCCGGCTACCTAACTGCCCACTCTCCCACCCGGCTACCTAACTGCCCACTACCTAACTGCCCACCCTCCCACCCGGCTACCTAACTGAGGGCTACCTAACTGAAGGCTACCTAACTGCCCACTCTTCCACCCGGCTACCTAACTGCCCACCCTCCTACCCGGCTACCTAACTGCTCACCCTCCCACCCGGCTACCTAACTGCTCACCCTCCCACCTGGCTACCTAACTGCCCACCCGGCTACCTAACTGAGGGCTACCTAACTGCCCACCCGGCTACCTAACTGCCCACTCTCCCACCCGGCTACCTAACTGCCCACTACCTAACTGCCCACCCTCCCACCCGGCTACCTAACTGCCCACCCTCCCACCAGGCTACCTAACTGCTCACCCTCCCACCTGGCTACCTAACTGCCCACCCTCCCACCCGGCTACCTAACTGCCCACCCTCCCACCCGGCTACCTAACTGCCCACCCTCCCACCCGGCTACCTAACTGCCCACCCTCCCACCCGGCTACCTAACTGCCCACCCTCCCACCCGGCTACCTAACTGCCCACTACCTAACTGCCCACCCGGCTACCTAACTGCTCACCCTCCCACCTGGCTACCTAACTGCCCACCCTGCCACCCGGCTACCTAACTGCCCACCCGGCTACCTAACTGCCCACCTGACTACCTAACTGCCCACCCTCCCACCTGGATATCTAACTGCCCACCCGGCTACCTAACTGCCCACCCAGCTACCTAGCTGCCCACCTGGCTACCTATCTGCCTACCCTGCCACCCAGCTACCTAACTGCCCACCCAGCTACCTAACTGCCTACCCTGCCACCCAGCTACCTATCTGCCTACCCTGCCACCCAGCTACCTAACTGCCCACCCGGCTACCTAACTGCCCACCCTGCCACCCGGCTACCTAACTTCCCACCCGGCTACCTATCTGCCCACCTTTCTACCTAACTTCCCACCCGGCTACCTAACTGCCCACCTTTCTACCTAACTTCCCACCTGGCTACCTAACTGCCCACCCGTCTACCTATCTGCCTACCCTCCAACTCGTCTACCTATCTCCCTACCCTCCCACCCAGCTACCTAACTGCCTACCCAGTGCATTGCCTGCACCACAAATAGTGTGCCAGCCTGCCCAACCACCCTCCCTCCAGGTAATTAATGTTAGCCCACTATAGACCTAACTACATATACTGCATTTTGTGGGGAAATCTGGCGACAATCTGGTTGCATTTTGTGGGGAAATCTGCTGACAATCTGGTTGCATATTGTGTGGAAATCTGCCGACAATCTGGTTGCATATTGTGTGGAGATCTGCCGACAATCTGGTTGCATATTGTGTGGAGATCTGCCGACAATCTGGTTGCATATTTTGTGGAGATCTGCCGACAATCTGGTTGCATATTTTGTGGAAATCTGCCGACAATCTGGTTGCATTTTGTTGAGAAATCTGCCGACAATCTGGTTGCATTTTGTTGAGAAATCTGCCGACAATCTGGTTGCATTTTGTTGGGAAATCTGCCGACAATCTGGTTGCATATTGTAGGGAAATCTGCCGACAATCTGGTTGCATATTGTAGGGAAATCTGCCGACAATCTGGTTGCATATTGTAGGGAAATCTGCCGATAATCTGGTTGCATTTTGTGGGGAAATCAGATTGCCCCACAAAATGTTTGGGTGGGAGGTCCGAGATCCGTGGGGTTGGAAGGTCGTGGGGGGAGGGGGGGGGCCCATAATTTTTTTTTGCTATGGGGCCCAGTCATTTCTAGCTACGCCCCTGCTTACATTCCCAAAATTAACTCAGCATAATTAGGCAAAAGCAAATATTACTAAACTAATACATTAGGATGCAAAAAAAGACAAAATGAGAATGAATAACATTATTAAATGAATCAAGCACTATCGAAAGGCATTCTCACCTCATTTCCTTGGATATAGAGAAGGCCTTTACCAAGGTTCTTTGGGTATTAGGGCAAATGCACATTTTGTCAAAAATAATGTATAGGTAATCTCCAGGATAACAAAGGAGATAGGGACTGCACGTTTATTCTTAACCTGAGTTTGTAGATAAGCAGAGCACTGTGCCAACTTTGTACCTCTTCTGTGCCCTCTTGTGCCTTCAGTTTCCCCCTTTGTGCCACCTCTTCCACCTTGTGCCTAAACTGCACAATGATGTGCCTACAATATCCCCCACATTTCTCCTAAAGGTGCCAGATTGCCCCCTCTGTGCCTTTACTATATCCCCTCTCTACCACCTCTGCTCCACTCTGCCTCCACTAAGTTCTTGTGCACATTCAGGGACCCCCTCTGTGCCACCTCTGTCTCCATGTGACCACAATGTCCAGTGGCCCACTCTGAGCCACTTACTCATACACAGCATGCTATATTTATAACAGAGGCTTCTGTGAATAAGACCTCATGGCAACCGTATTATTGTGCACAAGCGTTATACAGAGATGGTAGACAATATAACAAATCATAGTGACAAATCTATAGTAAATAACAACAATGAACATCAACCTTAAAGACATAAAGGAAAGAGAACCATGCTCTTGTGAGCTTACAGTCTAAAGAAATACGTATCTGTTGCCGTTTTTTGATTGTAGGTGAAGGAGGAAATTTGAAAAGTGAAAAAAAGTATAAATGAAAGCAATGTTTAATTTCCAACATATAGGTCTTTTTTAAAACTAGTAAAAGGGTGACCAGCAGTTTCACACCCAACTGTTGCATCTTCATTTTTTTTTTTACATTTCAAATATCCTCTTCCATGCATGGCCTCCTCCGTTGCCCCTCATAGCCATGCCACACCTCACCTGAATGGTAGATTTAATGATTGCCATACAGCAACCTTAATGGAAACCTGTAATGCAGTATAAAAAAATAAAAAAAAGTTGAACTTACCAGGGGCTTCTACCGGCCCCCTTGCAGATGTCCTGTTCCTGCACGGGACAGAACTAACCTTCGGTCCCTGTCGCGGCTCCGTTTCGGATTCACCAACTTTCAAGTTGATGCCAACTACTCCTGTGCAGCCGTGGCTGCGCGTATTCTCGTTTATGCTCCCGTTGCTAGGCGAGTTCTATGCAGGCCACTACAAAAAATCTTCGTACTGCACCTGCACAGGATGCTCCCAGTAACTTGAGCGAGGGTGTGCACAGTTAGGGCCATGCAGGCGCAGTGGCCCGCCGACTGCCAAACCAAAATGGAGCCGCGGTGGGGGATGAGAGGATCATTTGGTCCACGTGCGGCACAGGACGTCGGCAGGGACCCGATAGAAGCTCCAGTTAAGTTAAAAAAAAAATGTATTTCTGCATTACAGGTCTCCTTTAATTGGAAAAAAAAACCTAAAAGTTATTATGAAATGGTGCACCTAGTAAATTTACATCACTCTTTGTGCATTCTCTTTCCTTCAGCGTCAATATCATTGCCCCGACCGGTCCGTCTTCTAATCCATTCAGCAATGAAGCTGAAGCCTTACATTCAGTGGCGTAGCAATGGGGATAGCCGCCATAGCGTTGCTACGGGGCCCCGCGGCAGCGCTACGTCACAGGGGGCCCGCAGCTGCCCGAGAGGAATTTTTTTTTAATTTTTTTTTGTTTACTTTATGTTTGGGCCCCCCCTCCCTCACCTCAGTGCCCCCCCTCCTCACCTGGGGTCCCCCCTCCTTTTATCAGCGGCGGGAGGTGAGTCATATACAGAAGGCTCCGGCGGGGATAAGCAGCCACTAGAGGTTCAGCTGCCTCCGGGCTACGGTGTCCCCACTGTATTGCTGCTCGCACCGCTTCCTGGTTTTATTGCGAGCAGCAATACAGTGGGGACACCGTAGCCCAGGGGCAGCTGAACCTCTAGTGGCTGATTACTCCGACGGAGCCTTCTGTATATGACGCACCTCCCGCCGCTAATAAAAGGAGGGGGGACCCCAGGTGAGGCAGCTACCTCCCCTCCCGCCCGGCTACCTAACTGCCCACTACCTAACTGCCCACCCTCCCACCGGCTACCTAACTGCCCACCCTCCCACCCGGCTACCTAACTGAGGGCTACCTAACTGCCCACCCTCCCACCCGGCTACCTAACTGCCCACCCACCCACCCGGCTACCTAACTGCCCACCCACCCACCCGGCTACCTAACTGCCCACTCTCCCACCCGGCTACCTAACTGCCCACTACCTAACTGCCCACCCGGCTACCTAACTGAGGGCTACCTAACTGCCCACCCTCCCACCCGGCTACCTAACTGCCCACCCACCCACCCGGCTACCTAACTGCCCACTCTCCCACCCGGCTACCTAACTGCCCACTACCTAACTGCCCACCCTCCCACCCGGCTACCTAACTGAGGGCTACCTAACTGAAGGCTACCTAACTGCCCACTCTCCCACCCGGCTACCTAACTGCCCACCCTCCTACCCGGCTACCTAACTGCTCACCCTCCCACCCGGCTACCTAACTGCTCACCCTCCCACCTGGCTACCTAACTGCCCACCCGGCTACCTAACTGAGGGCTACCTAACTGCCCACCCGGCTACCTAACTGCCCACTCTCCCACCCGGCTACCTAACTGCCCACTACCTAACTGCCCACCCTCCCACCCGGCTACCTAACTGCCCACCCTCCCACCAGGCTACCTAACTGCTCACCCTCCCACCTGGCTACCTAACTGCCCACCCTCCCACCCGGCTACCTAACTGCCCACCCTCCCACCCGGCTACCTAACTGCCCACCCTCCCACCCGGCTACCTAACTGCCCACTACCTAACTGCCCACCCGGCTACCTAACTGCTCACCCTCCCACCTGGCTACCTAACTGCCCACCCTGCCACCCGGCTACCTAACTGCCCACCCGGCTACCTAACTGCCCACCTGACTACCTAACTGCCCACCCTCCCACCTGGATATCTAACTGCCCACCCGGCTACCTAACTGCCCACCCAGCTACCTAGCTGCCCACCTGGCTACCTATCTGCCTACCCTGCCACCCAGCTACCTAACTGCCCACCCAGCTACCTAACTGCCTACCCTGCCACCCAGCTACCTATCTGCCTACCCTGCCACCCAGCTACCTAACTGCCCACCCGGCTACCTAACTGCCCACCCTGCCACCCGGCTACCTAACTTCCCACCCGGCTACCTAACTGCCCACCTTTCTACCTAACTTCCCACCCGGCTACCTAACTGCCCACCTTTCTACCTAACTTCCCACCTGGCTACCTAACTGCCCACCCGTCTACCTATCTGCCTACCCTCCCACTCGTCTACCTATCTCCCTACCCTCCCACCCAGCTACCTAACTGCCTACCCAGTGCATTGCCTGCACCACAAATAGTGTGCCAGCCTGCCCAACCACCCTCCCTCCAGGTAATTAATGTTAGCCCACTATAGACCTAACTACATATACTGCATTTTGTGGGGAAATCTGGCGACAATCTGGTTGCATTTTGTGGGGAAATCTGCTGACAATCTGGTTGCATATTGTGTGGAAATCTGCCGACAATCTGGTTGCATATTGTGTGGAGATCTGCCGACAATCTGGTTGCATATTGTGTGGAGATCTGCCGACAATCTGGTTGCATATTTTGTGGAAATCTGCCGACAATCTGGTTGCATTTTGTTGAGAAATCTGCCGACAATCTGGTTGCATTTTGTTGAGAAATCTGCCGACAATCTGGTTGCATTTTGTTGAGAAATCTGCCGACAATCTGGTTGCATTTTGTTGGGAAATCTGCCGACAATCTGGTTGCATATTGTAGGGAAATCTGCCGACAATCTGGTTGCATATTGTAGGGAAATCTGCCGACAATCTGGTTGCATATTGTAGGGAAATCTGCCGATAATCTGGTTGCATTTTGTGGGGAAATCAGATTGCCCCACAAAATGTTTGGGTGGGAGGTCCGAGATCCGTGGGGTTGGAAGGTCGTGGGGGGAGGGGGGGGGCCCATAATTTTTTTTTGCTATGGGGCCCAGTCATTTCTAGCTACGCCCCTGCTTACATTCCCAAAATTAACTCAGCATAATTAGGCAAAAGCAAATATTACTAAACTAATACATTAGGATGCAAAAAAAGACAAAATGAGAATGAATAACATTATTAAATGAATCAAGCACTATCGAAAGGCATTCTCACCTCATTTCCTTGGATATAGAGAAGGCCTTTACCAAGGTTCTTTGGGTATTAGGGCAAATGCACATTTTGTCAAAAATAATGTATAGGTAATCTCCAGGATAACAAAGGAGATAGGGACTGCACGTTTATTCTTAACCTGAGTTTGTAGATAAGCAGAGCACTGTGCCAACTTTGTACCTCTTCTGTGCCCTCTTGTGCCTTCAGTTTCCCCCTTTGTGCCACCTCTTCCACCTTGTGCCTAAACTGCACAATGATGTGCCTACAATATCCCCCACATTTCTCCTAAAGGTGCCAGATTGCCCCCTCTGTGCCTTTACTGTATCCCCTCTCTACCACCTCTGCTCCACTCTGCCTCCACTAAGTTCTTGTGCACATTCAGGGACCCCCTCTGTGCCACCTCTGTCTCCATGTGACCACAATGTCCAGTGGCCCACTCTGAGCCACTTACTCATACACAGCATGCTATATTTATAACAGAGGCTTCTGTGAATAAGACCTCATGGCAACCGTATTATTGTGCACAAGCGTTATACAGAGATGGTAGAAAATATAACAAATCATAGTGACAAATCTATAGTAATTAACAACAATGAACATCAACCTTAAAGACATAAAGGAAAGAGAACCATGCTCTTGTGAGCTTACAGTCTAAAGAAATACGTATCTGTTGCAGTTTTTGCTGATTGTATGTGAAGGAGGAAATTTGAAAAGTGAAAAAAAGTATAAATGAAAGCAATGTTTAATTTCCAACACATAGGTCTTTTTTAAAACTAGTAAAAGGGTGACCAGCAGTTTCACACCCAACTGTTGCATCTTCATTTTTTTTTTTACATTTCAAATATCCTCTTCCATGCATGGCCTCCTCCGTTGCCCCTCATAGCCATGCCACACCTCACCTGAATGGTAGATTAAATGATTGCCATACAGCAACCTTAATGGAAACCTGTAATGCAGTATAAAAAAATAAAAAAAAGTTGAACTTACCTGGGGCTTCTACCGGCCCCATTGCAGATGTCCTGTTCCTGCACGGGACAGAACGAACCTTCGGTCCCTGTCGCGGCTCCGTTTCGGATTCACCAACTTTCAAGTTGATGCCAACTACTCCTGTGCGGCCCTGGCTGCGCGTATTCTCGTTTATGCTCTCGTTGCTTGGCGAGTTCTATGCAGGCCAGTACGACAAATCTTCCTACTGCACCTGCACAGGATGCTCCCAGTAACTTGAGCGAGGGTGCGCACAGTTAGGGCCATGCAGGCGCAGTGGCCCGCCGACTGCCAAACCAAAATGGAGCCGCGGTGGGGGATGAGAGGATCATTTGGTCCATGTGCGGCACAGGACGTCGGCAGGGACCCGATAGAAGCTCCAGTTAAGTAAAAAAAAAAATGTATTACTGCATTACAGGTCTCCTTTAATTGGAAAAAAAACCTAAAAGTTATTATAAAATGGAGCACCTAGTAAATTTACATCACTCTTTGTGCGTTCTCTTTCCTTCAGCGTCAATACCATTGCCCCGACCGGTCCGTCTTCTAATCCATTCAGCAATGAAGCTGAAGCCTTACATTCCCAAAATTAACTCAGCATAATTAGGCAAAAGCAAATATTACTAAACTAATACATTAGGATGCAAAAAAAGACAAAATGAGAATGAATAACATTATTAAATGAACGAAGCGCTATCGAAAGGCATTCTCACCTCATTTCCTTGGATATAGAGAAGGCCTTTACCAAGGTTCTTTGGGTATTAGGGCAAATGCACATTTTGTCAAAAATAATGTATAGGTAATCTCCAGGATAACAAAGGAGATAGGGACTGCACGTTTATTCTTAACCTGAGTTTGTAGGTAAGTCAGAGCACTGTGCCAACTTTGTACCTCTTCTGTGCCCTCTTGTGTGTGAAGAAGCGCGGAAGAGCCGCCGCCATGAGTCAGCGGCAGGCGGCTCTTTCCGCGCATAGTGTGGCTGCACACGGAGAGGCAGCCGCCTCCTCCCCTTCCCTAGCACTCACAGTGACCTCTCCCTCCACCTAGGACCCATACTGACCTCTCCCTCCCCAGCACCCACAGGGACCTCTCCCTCCATCTAGCACCCATAGAGACCTCTCCCTCCACCTTGCACCCACAGTGACCTCTATCTTACCCAGCAGCCACAGTGACCTCTTCCTCCACCTAGCACCCACAGTGACCTCTCCCTCCACCTGGGACCCATAGTGACCTCTCCCTCCCCCAGCACCCACAGTGACCTCTCCCTCCATCTAGCACCCACAGTGACCTCTCCCTACACCTAGGACTCATAGTGACCTCTCCCTCCCCCAGCACCCACAGTGACCTCTCCCTCCATCTAGCACCCACAGTGACCTCTCCCTCCACCTAGCACCCACAGTGACCTCTCCCTCCCAAGCTCTAGCAGTGATCCTGCCTACCCTAGCACCCACACTGACCCATCCCTCCCCCAGCACCCACAGTGATTTTTCCCTCCCCTAGTGGCTACCCTCCTGTCCCCTGCAGCACCCACAGGGACCTCCCATCCCAAAAGCAGCACCTACAGTGACCTCTCCCATTGCCAGCGCCCACAGTGGCTTCTCCCAACACCCAGCATCCACTCCTTCCTCCAGTAACCACACTGACTTCTCCCAGCACCCACAGTGGCCTACCCTTCCCCCAGCACCCACACTGACCTCTGCCTCCCGAGACCCACAGTGATCTCCCCCAAAGGACCCACAGTGACCTACTCCCTTTCCTCCAGCACCCATACTGACCTCTACTTTCCACAGTACCCACAGTTACTTCTCCCCCCAGCACCCACAGTGACCTACCCTTCCCCCATCAACCACACTGACCTCGACCTCCCCTAGCAGCAACTATGCCATTCATAGCAGTACCCACAGTGACCTCCCACCCCCTGCACCCACAGCAATCCCACCAATATTCAGCACCCACATTACACTCAACCAGTAATCCCCACTATAGCAAGCACCCAGTACTTGCACCATGCACCCTGCACCCAATACTCACATCCGGCCTCAATATGGCACTTAGTACTTGCATCAAACAGCCACATGACACCCAATACCTGCACCCCTTCACCCTATAGCTGGCACCCAGTACTCACACCTACATGGCACAGTACTTGCACCCAGCTCTGACATGTCACTCACTACTCATACCTGCACACAGCCTCCACATGGCACCCACTCACATAACCAGTACTAGCACCCGATGTACCTGCACTCAGAACCCACGTGACACACAACACCCACCCAGAGCTAGCACCCAGTGCAGGCATGGCACCAAGTATTTGCACCTATATGATACCCAGTACCTGCACCCAACACCCACATGTTTCATCTGCAGTAGTTCCAGTTGCACTAAGCCTCCACTTGGTGCCCAGCACCCACACCAAGCACTCACATATGACATCCAGTACTTGCACCCAGAACTCAAAAGGGACTGAGTACCTGCAATCAACACCTACATGATGGTTGATACACACCCATACAGCCAGAATCCACATGACACCCTGTGCCAGAACCCAGAACCCACATGGCACCCAGCATCTGCCTTTAGCACCCACATGACAACAAATATCCCACTAGCCAGCACCCATCACCCATATGTCACCATGTACTCACTCCCAGTACCCACTTGGCACTCAGTATTTGCACCTAAGACCCACATACCAATAATCAATACCCACATAGCACAGTACTCACATGTCACCAAGTTCCAAAGCCATTATATGCACCTAGGCTAGTACCCATCCATGGCCAGCACCCAAATAGCACCCAGTACCCATCCTTGGTCCGAATCCATATGAGACACAGTACTCTCCCATGGCACACATCCAGACCACGCATGGCACTCCCTACTCACTCATGTCCAACACTCACATGGCTCCCTGTACCAATTAGCACTCACATGGCACCCACTATTGTTTAACACCATCTGCTACTCATTCAGCACCCAATACTGGGTTGGGTGCTGATCAAGAGGGACAGAGGTCCCAGTAATGAAAGGTGAGTCTGTGCCTCCACAGTGGGCTCCACCTATCACTGCTGATTTGAGGGTGGTTGCACCAAAAGAGTTGGAAGGAGACACACAGTCTACCTATAAAGGTGTGTGTGTGTGTGTGTGGGGGGGGGGGGGGGGGGGGTTAAGACTGCCTTATGCTTTATGGAGATGGGGTATTACATGCACAATTTAGCACAATTTATCAATTTCAAATTTGAGCATCTCATCCTTGAGGATCCTCTGCATGGCCCTGCCCCTTCCTGCAGCACCCACACTGACCTCTGCTTTTCCCATCAGCCACCCCTTCCCCTCATAGCTGGCACCCAGTACTCACACTCACATGACACCAAGTATCTGCACCCAGGCCTAAAATTGCACCCAGTACTCACACCTGCACACAGCTTCCACATGGCACCCACTATCTGCTCCAAGCACCCACTTAACCCGTACCCGCACCCAAATTACCTGCATTCAAAACCCATGTGATGCCCAAAGCCCACCCATAGCCAGCACCCAGTACAGGCATGGCACCAAGTATTTGCACCATGTCACATTCAGTACCTGCACCCAGCACCCACATGACATCCAGTACATGCACCCAGATCTTACATGGCACTAAGTTCTTGCAATCAACACCCGCATGACACTCGATACCCAACCATAGCCAGAACCCACAGGACACTCTGTACTCACACCCAGAACCCACATGGCACTCTGTACTCACACCCAGAACCCACATGGCACTCTGTACTCACACCCAGAACCCACATGGCACTCTGTACTCACACCCAGAACCCACATGGCACTCTGTACTCACACCCAGAACCCACATGGCACCCATCATCTGCATTCAGCAGCATGACAATCAATACCCCCCTAGCCAGAAATGAGGAGGGGGGGCATGCGGGGGAAGGCATTTCCAGTCCCCTTTTTTAAATTTGAGCACCCCCCACTTAAGGACCCTCTGCACGGCCCTGCTCATCATCCTCTTGTGAGCGTTGTGATAGTTGTTGTGATGCATCATAGTCGTCACCTTCTTCCTGGTCTGCTTCTGCTGACTATTCGCGCTGAATTGTGGAAGTCCAACGTGCACCGCTCTGGCCCTCGTCAGTGGTGGCATGAAATTTCTGCTCCAACTCCAGCTGTTCCTCCTCCTCTTCTTCGTCATAGCTGCTGGGGCCAGCGTTTCCTAAAGCAGATGGCCTGATGTTGGTATCATCACGCTGATCGTTTTCTCCTTCAGATTCCCCCAGTTGCATCATGACAGCTGTTTCCTTGATTTTCAACATTGACTTCTTCAGTAAACACAGCAGTGGTATGGTAATGCTGACTGAAGAGTTGTCACTGCTCACAAGCAACGTGGATTGCTCAAAATTTTGGAGGACTTGGCAGAGGTCCAACATGTTGGCCCAATCGGATCCACAGAAGCTTGGCAGCTGTCCGGATGCGCCTCGGTACTGCGCGGTCATGTACTGGACCACTGCACTCTTCTGCTCGCAAAAGCGGGCTAGCATGTGCAGCGTAGAATTCCAGCGCGTAGGGACATCACACAGCAAGCGATGGTGGGGGAGATTGAAGCGCTCCTGCATCTTGGCGAGTGCCCCCGAAGCAGTACTGGAATTTCTACAATGTTTGGCCACTCGTCGCACCTTCAACAGAAGATCGGCCACGCCTGGGTATGTCCTCAGGAACCGCTTAACTACTAGGTTCAACACGTGAGCCAGGCAAGGGATGTGTGTCAGCTTAGCCAACCTTAAAGCGCGAATGACATTACTCCCATTATCACACACAACCATGCCCGGTTTCAGGTCCAGCGGTGCCAGCCACAAATCCGTCTGTTCCTTTATTCCCCTCCAAATTTCCTCCCCTGTGTGCTGCTTATCCCCAAGGCAGATCAGCTTCAGCAACGCTTGCTGACGCATGCCAACAGCTGTGCTGCACTGCTTCCACGATCCTACTGCTGCTGGGTTAGCGTTTCCGGATGAGGTACAGCTTTGAGATGCGTTGGAGGAGAAGGAGTCAGAGAGGTAGGTGCTGCTGTTGTTTTCCAGTGGGAGGGACGGCGGTGCAGCTGTTTGCGGCGTGGGAAACACCCGCGCCGTAGCAGGTGAGGAATCGCTGCCAGGCTCCACAAGGTTCACCCAGTGCGTGGTAAGGGAGATGTATCGACCCTGGCCGAACGCACTCGTCCAGGTGTCAGTGGTGAGGTGAACCTTGCAGGCAACGGCATTCTTTAAGCTTCGGGTTATTTTGCTGACCACGTGCTCATGCAACTCAGGCACTGCAGAGCGCGCAAAGTGGTATCGGCTGGGAACCACGTAACGTGGGATGGCCACTGACATCATGCCCTTGAAGCTGTTTGTCTCCACCACTCGATATGGCAGCATTTCGCAGGCCAGAAGCTTGGCAATGCTGGCTGTTAGTGCCACGGCCCGGGGGTCATTTGTTGGCAATTTCTTCTTGCGCTCAAACATCTCCGAGACAGACAACTGAACCGTAGGGCTGCACACTGAAGGGCTGTTGGTTGTTGTGTTTGATGAAGACTGGGAGACCTCAAGAGCACTATTCCGGAAAGTGACAGTGTCAGCGTCGTCTGATGTTTGTGAATGTTGTTGTGAACCACGCAATGGCTGGGCTACTGCTGCTGCTGAGGAGGGTCTGGTGGTGAGTCTGGTGACCCCAAGGGAGGCAGTGTTGCTGGTACCCTGTCCTGGCGCCCACAGAGTGGGATGTTTGGATACCATGTGGCGGGTCATGCTGATGGTGGAGAGGTTGTTAATATTTTTTCCCCTGCTCAGGCGGGTCTTGCACACCTCGCAAATCACCATGGTACCATCCTCACTGCAGTCTTCAGAGAAAGGCCAGACTTTGGAGCACCTGCCTTGCTGGCGATTTCTGTTTGCGCCTCTTTTGCGTCTCACTTGAACTTCCACGCTTGTGGTGCCTGAAATTTCGCGCCGCCTACCTTGTGGCACAAGGCGAACTCGTGCAGCAGTGGGTTCTTCAACAGACTCATCTGTGCTGCTGCTACGACGGCAATGTTCTCCTTCACATACAAAATCTGTGTCTCTGTCAACATTGTCCATACCCTCCTCCTCTTCCATCTCCTCAAACTCGTCATATGTGATTGTGGGCCGCCGCCGTGGAGTAGAGCTCCCCAGAACAACCTCTGCGCAGCTCACTCCAACGTCGTCTTCTAGATCTTCTCGGCCGACCTCCTGCAATTGAAACCCCTCCTGCCCAACTTGCTCTGGGATTTGGGTTTCAAAGTCCTCGGACTCGCCTTGCATTTCAGTGCGCGGTGCATTTCCCACACTAAATGGTTGTGAATCCGGGCACAAAATTTCTGGCTGTTCCATTGACCTTTGAAAGGTGGAAGTTTGTTGGGCTGGGAATAGCTCCTGCGAATACCCCATTGTGTCCTGAGGAAATTCTTCGGACTGGTTATTTGGCAGTTGTGTGCGTGGTGTCGCTGTCGGTTGTGTCAGCTTTGTGCCCACTGGCTCCTTGTAACTGGCTGAGGACTCGGACCTCGTGCGTGATGTGCTGGTGCTGCTTAACCCACTGCTGGACGCTTGAGAGGTCATCCAATTAATTATCTGGTCCTGTTCTTTTGGATTTGTAAGGGTTGATTTCCTGGACAACATGGGCGGTATTGAGTGGGTTTTCTTCGGTGCTCCACTGTGGCCTGTACGTGAACCGTCAGGGGAAACACCTCTTCCCTTGCCCCTCCCTCTTTCACAGGATTTCTTCTTCATTTCACTTATCCTTAAAGTACACGCTGACTGGCAGCAGTATAGTGGCAGTACAGAAATGCTATACAGTGGCGGATGAGCGGTGTACTACTATTCCCAGCAGCGACACAGAGCACAATGCTATACAGTGGTGGATGAGCGGTGTACTACTATTCCCAGCAGCGACACAGAGTGGCAGTAAACACAATGCTATACAGTGGTGGCTGAGCGGTGTACTACTGTTCCCAGCAGCGACACAGAGCACAATGCTATACAGTGGTGGGTGAGCGGTTTACTACTGTTCCCAGCAGAGACACAGAGTGGCAGTAAACACAATGCTATACAGTGGTGGCTGAGCGGTGTACTACTGTTCCCAGCAGCGACACAGAGCACAATGGTATACAGTGGTGGGTGAGTGGTGTACTACTGTTCCCAGCAGCAATACAGAGCACAATGCTATACAGTGGTGGGTGAGCGGTGTACTACTGTTCCCAGCAGAGACACAGAGTGGCAGTAAACACAATGCTATATAGTGTGGCTGAGCGGTGTACTACTCTTCCCAGCAGCAACACAGAGCACAATGCTATACAGTGGTGGGTGAGTGGTGTACTACTGTTCCCAGCAGAGACACAGAGTGGCAGTAAACACAATGCTATACAGTGGTGGCTGAGCGGTGTACTACTGTTCCCAGCAGCGACACAGAGCACAATGCTATACAGTGGTGGGTGGGTGAGCGGTGTACTACTGTTCCCAGCAGAGACACAGAGCACAATGCTATACAGTGGTGGGTGAGCGGTGTACTACTGTTCCCAGCAGCGACACAGAGCACAATGGTATACAGTGGTGGGTGAGTGGTGTACTAATGTTCCCAGCAGCGATACAGAGCACAATGCCATACAGTGGTGGGTGAGCGGTGTACTACTGTTCCCAGCAGAGACACAGAGTGGCAGTAAACACAATGCTATACAGTGGAGGCTGAGCGGTGTACTACTATTCCCAGCAGCGACACAGAGAACAATGCTATACAGTGGTGGGTGAGTGGTGTACTACTGTTCCCAGCAGAGACACAGAGTGGCAGTAAACACAATGCTATACAGTGGTGGCTGAGCGGTGTACTACTGTTCCCAGCAGCGACACAGAGCACAATGCTATACAGTGGTGGGTGGGTGAGCGGTGTACTACTGTTCCCAGCAGCGACACAGAGCACAATGCTATACAGTGGTGGGTGAGCGGTGTACTACTGTTCCCAGCAGAGACACAGAGCACAATGCTATACAGTGGTGGGTGAGCGGTGTACTACTGTTCCCAGCAGCGACACAGAGCACAATGGTATACAGTGGTGGGTGAGTGGTGTACTAATGTTCCCAGCAGCGATACAGAGCACAATGCCATACAGTGGTGGGTGAGCGGTGTACTACTGTTCCCAGCAGAGACACAGAGCACAATGCTATACAGTGGTGGGTGAGCGGTGTACTACTGTTCCCAGCAGCGACACAGAGCACAATGGTATACAGTGGTGGGTGAGTGGTGTACTAATGTTCCCAGCAGCGATACAGAGCACAATGCCATACAGTGGTGGGTGAGCGGTGTACTACTGTTCCCAGCAGAGACACAGAGTGGCAGTAAACACAATGCTATACAGTGGAGGCTGAGCGGTGTACTACTATTCCCAGCAGCGACACAGAGAACAATGCTATACAGTGGTGGGTGAGCGGTGTACTACTGTTCCCAGCAGAGACACAGAGTGGCAGTAAACACAATGCTATACAGTGGAGGCTGAGCGGTGTACTACTATTCCCAGCAGCGACACAGAGCACAATGCTATACAGGGTGAGCGGTGTACTACTGTTCCCAGCAGAGACACAGAGTGGCAGTAAACACAATGCTATATAGTGTGGGTGAGCGGTGTACTACTGTTCCTAGCAGCGACACGACTGGGGGGACCCTGGCTAGCCTGGCTGGAGAGAGAACTACCTTGCCTGCCTACCCAAAGCTAAACCCACAGACAAATGGCGGAGAAATGACGTGGATCGGGTATTTATTTACCCGAACCACGTGACCCGTTCGGCCAATCAGAGCGCGTTCGGGTCCGAACCACGTGACCCGTTCGGCCAATCACAGCGCTAGCCGAACGTTCGGGGAACATTCGGCCATGCGCTCTTAGTTCGGCCATATGGCCGAACAGTTTGGCCGAACACCATTAGGTGTTCGGCCGAACTCGAACATCACCCGAACAGGGTGATGTTCTGCAGAACCCGAACAGTGGCGAACACTGTTCGCCCAACACTACCGGGTAGTTGCAAAAGTCTCAGCGAGGTCTGCAGCGACAGTTGCTGACGCCGGCTTGCGCTCTAGCACAAATTGTCGTACATCAGCAGGGCAAATGTTCAGAAATTGTTCCAGGACTATCAAGTCCTCCAGGACACCATAAGACCCTTTGGTGAGGCCTAGAGTCCACTGGCGGAGTGTGGTGAGCAAGCTGCTGACCACATCTCGGTACGAATCAGAAGACTTTTTCTGCCAGGCCCTGAACTTTTTGCGATAGGCTTCTGGCGTCAGCTGGTACTTCGTAATGATGGCGTCTTTTATAGCGGCATAATCATTATCTTTCTCCGCAGGCAATTCTGCGAAAGCATCAAGCGCTTTGTAGCGCAGCAAAGGTGTCAGATGTCTGGCCCACTGGTCTTGGGACAGACGATACTGACCGCAGGCCTTTTCAAAAGACCGCAAAAACAAGTCAATGTCTGTGTCTTTCTCAATATTAGCGAATTTAAATTTTGCACTTACAGGTGGTGCAGCTCCTTCAGCAGGGAGGCTGGGCGAAGAACTCCGGCTGGCCTGTTGCACTTTTGCCATGTTTAGCTCATGCTGTCGTTGGCGCTCCCGTTCTCGCTCAGCGGCATCCCTCTCCGCATGGCGTTCTGCAGCAGCAGCAGCAGCCTTGCGTTCTGCAGATTGGCGTTCCCGCTCCTCACGGGCTTCCATGTACTGCATGTACTTTTCCAGGTCAGTCTCCATCAGCTTTCGTAATGCCTGCTGCATTACCGGGTCAGCACCCATGGACAGTCCCGTACTGGCCAGTTCCGGGCGAGTACTTTCAGAAACTCTGGGATTGGGGACCACACTGACAGCCTCCTGTGTAACTGTTAATGCAGGGCCCTCAGGATGCACAACCTCTGTACGGTCAGGATTCTCAGTCTCTGGTTCCCCTTCATTTGAGTCAGATGGGTCGGCGTCTACCTCAACAGACACGTCCAGCCCCCGCGGTTGCTGGGTATGCCATTGAAACAAGTCATTTACCATGTCCTGTTTGTTCTTGCGGAGGGTGTCAATGCCCCGCAGCTGACAAAGATTTTCCAGGTCTGATACGGCCATGAGCTTGTAGTTCCCGGACATTTCCATGCCAAATAAAATAAAACTTTTGGGGAGGGGTACTGGCTACACAGTCTCTCTGTATATATAAAAAATATATTGCCTTCCAGCTACACCAACAAATTAGTTCATTTCTGGATAGCGCTAGCGCTATCTTAGATACTTTTCAGCACAACACAGGTCCCAACCGCTGCCTAACACTGTCACAGGAGCCCTGGTGGTCAGACTGCAATTGGCCTTCTAAACGGTGCCAGCGCACGGATCGTGCGAACTCTGGTCGCAGTCAATGCGCAGGAACCGTTGGGAATTAGCCGCAGACAAACCAGAAGGGAGCCTGTGAGATATGGGTAATTACAACCCACACACGATTCCAGGGTATCTGCCACCACCACAGGTATGGGCCAGTGGACCCGATTTACTGACTGACTGGTCCTGCGAATAAAAACGGTTAAAACACGCTATATTCTGTCTAGCCAACAACAAACAATAGTAACGTCTCTTCAGAGGTCTGGTTCAGTTGTGTGCGTGCTGAATAGTAGGGTAGCTAGAACAACAACTGACGATAGCGTCGGTTTATTGAAAGCAATATAAATAATTCATATATACAGACAATTATTAAAATCAACAATTATTAAAACAATAATAGCCAGTATAAAAAATAAAAGGGAGAAAATACTTAGGGTTTGTGGAAATATGTCCTTTTGTGGGAAAATCATCAAGTCCAAGCAAAACGGTTTCAAGTTCGCAAAGTTCTTTGTTCCAGAGATGAACTCAAAGTTCAGCAAGATTTAAAATCCACACAACATGGAGATGTCCTTTGTTCCGTTCCGGCAAGATGGCCACCACTTGTTCCTCACGGTGGCGGGGTGTTCAGGAAGATGGAAAATGGAGGAATAATTTGCCCGGGCAGCTCATTCACTTTTAATGGAGCTGAGTTCAGAGGCGGGCTTCCAGAGTCGGCCCCCCAGGCCGGACTATGGTAATCACATCTGGGGCAGGGGCCTCCACAAGCCCTCATAACCTCGACACTTCTCTAGACAGACCTGCGCGGTCAGCACACAAATAATAATTACATATTCTCGATCCCCAGAACCTACCGATTAATATGATATCAAACTTGGGCATGTTTGCATGCCCGGTTAAAAAACGGTGGAATTCCCAGAGTTCTGGTTATGCCAGTGGCCCAAATTTAATATCAAAATACTCACAAGATCCGGACCAGCAGAATGATATAACTTTCACATTTCTCACCTGAACGGTATTGCTTAAACATGCTCAAAATCCTAAACTCCATGCTGTCTTATTCTGCCTATATGGCTCCGGCCAGTCTAGGGCAAAGCAGGTTTTTGAATAGCCCCCTGCTGTGAGCTCATCCTGTCTTTTCCCAAAAGGCAGAGTGGGCTCTTTGCTGGCTAATTAACATCTAGGTGTCACCTGGTTCCCAGAACAGAAAGGGGAGTTAATGCCTCCAGGTTATTCTGCCTTCCACAGGGAATATGTCCAAGCTAATTAACACCTCCCGCCAGGCTTTTAACATCAAATTGTACATTTATTTCCCTCAGCCATCCTAGTGCTTCACATTGTTGGCTCTCCATAAACCACAGACTTATACACTGTACCAGCAGCAAGGGGAAAAAAATCTCACTCTTTCCTCCTGGCTAGTCCCGTTCTGGAATGCACACAAAGACACCATCCTCCTCTTAAGTCATAAGGAGGGGTGGGCAGGACAGGAGTCACACAGACACACTCTAGATCCTGAGATAACATTAGGGAATGCCATACAAAGTGTTGTAGACAAAAGGTTTGTAGATTCCTTATTTGAAGCCGAGCAGTAGAGGCTTTCATTAGAACTTTTTATCTCCGTTCCCTGAGTTTTTAGCCTCTAAGGACAGGAAAAATAAACTTTTTTTTTCCTCAAAGCCGCCCTGCAATAAATCTGCCGCTCTAGGCAATTAGCTGGTCAGCTGGTCTCTAGAAGCGCCTCTGACCATGCGCCGACCCCGGGTCGGCGGCTGCGAATGGAGCTGTCAGCCCGGACAGACAGCTTCAAGGGGCTGGAGGAAGCCCCAGGTAAGTAAATCAGCTATGTTTTTTTATGCCTGATGACTCTTTTAAAAATTGGATTTCAAATCCAGGATTATGAATAATCCAAAAGTAAAAGTACCAATAATTAACAATAACTATAGTCACAAAGTATTAGATTTATTGCACAGTGTAGAGCTATCTAGTGGCCAAAGAACAGATATGTTCTCAGTTCATTGAGATTATAGATCAAAGACACATTGAATATGAGAAAATACATGATGGATATAGATCAAATAAAGCATATTCTTAGTTTATTTCCATGGAAGGAACAGCCACTAAAACCTACACAGCCAGCTGGATTAAACCTCTATTCTTCACAAAGCTCTGTCTACCCCAGTGATAAAGAAAACACAGAGCAGATACTGGGGAGGCAGTAGAAGCTGCAGCTATGGATTGTTATCATTATGCTAATAAACAGGTGCTGTGGTCACATGTCATTGCATGTGCCATCCTCAGTGGCTCAGCTGTGCACCTGCTTCACTAGCTAATTTGCATAGTTCCTCCCTGATGCTCCTGCACAACAGGTGCTGTGGTCACATGTCATTGCATGTGCCATCCTCAGTGGCTCAGCTGTGCACCTGCTTCACTAGCTGATTTGCATAGCTCCTCCCTGATGCTCCTGCACAACAGGTGCTGTGGTCACATGTCATTGCATGTGCCATCCTCAGTGGCTCAGCTGTGCACCTGCTTCACTAGCTAATTTACATAGCTCCTCCCTGATGCTCCTCGTTCAGCCTGTCACATTAGCTACGTTGCATAGCCTGTCCTCGCAGTCGGATCGGAGGGAGAAGAGGAGCTGCTGGACGTGCCCGCTAGATGGCAGCTTTCCCAGCTCCATACGTACTATGCAGAGCTGAAGTGAGGCCGTATCTGCAGTTATTGCACCCGGAGCTCCCCCTGGTGGCCGGCAGTAGGAGGACGTGTTCGTGCAGAACGAATGCAAAGGAAGAAGATGCCTGTAAGTACAAGCTACTGTGTACAGTTCTGGTCCTGACCGGAGTAATGTATGTAGTGCAGCAACAAAGGCCCATTGCTGTACACTGACTATCAGGCGCTTCAGACATGCTTTCTAAGCAAATCCCTGCTAGTGGCTATGAAGTGTCCCTGAATTAGTACCCAGAAGAGCCTTTATTATGCACATTATGTAGCACTTGTAAGAACTGTTTCCATGAGCAGGGCAGCCATCAGGGGGGGGACAACTGACACTGCAGTGAGGGGCCCAGGACTCCTGGGGGTCCTAGGCTACCCCGCAAAGCGCTGGAAGGGCCACATGCGCTGGCTGCGGGCCTGTGGCTTACTAACCAGCACACCACGTTACAGCACTGAGAGAAGAGTGACATCAGCGCTTGAATGTGGGGAGCAGATGAGTGAGCCCGCTACTGGCTACAGGCTACCTATATACTGGGGCACCACCTATACCTGGCTACCTATACTGGGGCTGGAACCACCTATACCTAGCTACCTATACTGGGGCACCACCTATATCTGGCTACCTATACTGGGGCACCACCTATACTTGGTTACCTATATGGAGGGCACTACCTGTACCTGGCTACCTATACTGGCTACCTATACTGAGGCGCCTATAGCTTGCTACCTATACTGGGGGCACCTGTAGCTGCCTAACCTATACTGGTGCACCACCCATGCCAGGCTACCTGTACCGGAGCACCACCTATAGTTGAATACCTATTCTGGGGGACACCACCTATAGCTGGCTACTTATACTGGCTACCTATACTGGGGGCACCTATACCTGGCTAGGGCAGGGGGATGAGCTGAGACAGAAGAGGACAAGAGGTAACACAGGGGGACAAAAGAGGCACAGGGAGAGAAGAGATGAGACGGGAACATGAGGTCACACAGAGGGACACAAAAGAGGCACAAACTGAGGTGAGACAGAGGAGGACAAAAGAGGTACAGGAAGAAAAGAGGGGGACAAAAGAGAATGGATAAAGGATAAGAACAGACCTACAAGTCCCTATCTCATTTGTTAACCAGGGACAACCTGTATTTTGCTAGTATTTGGCTCCACCCACAGCATGACATGGCCATGCCCACTTTTTTGCTGCATGCCGCTTTCTTCAGTGTCGGAGCCATGCACATTTTTTGCCGCAACGCACTTCGCGCACAGATACGGGAGTGGGGTGGCTAGTGGGTGGGCACAGCAACCAGTGGGTGGGTCCAGGGAGGGGGAGCCCAGGCCTGATAATGTGTGAGGGGCCCCAAAATTTCTGATGGCGGCCCTGTCCATGACAGGCACCTCACACCCCCACCTGGTGCATCAGTGTAGTCCTGTTGCTATGGTGACCAGTATACAGGTGTAGCTGTCGTCTGCCACACATACAGCGATAGTGGACTTGTCTTCCATCACTCCATATCCCCACCAGCAGGCTTGCTCACACACTGCGCAGTTACCAATTTAAATTTAAATGTGCCAGTGCTAACCATGGAAAGGGGGAGGCGGGGTCGGGGGTCATGGAATCACGGGGGTCATGGAATCCTGGCGGCATTGGCAAGTCAACATACCCCATGGGGTCTGGCTAATTTAAATTTTGATGTGGCTACTCCGAATGAGCAAGCCTAATCCCCAGTGACCTTGCTGAGGGTCTGGTAGTACACTTCATTCCGCCATCAGCAGATCACCTTTTCCAAGCAGCGACCATCTGCTGTCTGTCAAATCATGTAAATTACACCTGGCTGGCCCCCTTGTGACTGGTAATAGAATACAATATTGAAAACTATTCTATGCAGTGCACATAGGATTCTGCAGTGTGAAATGTTTAGTAATGTACTGACTCTGACCCCTGCTAAATGATGTTTGATAGCGGAACCCCTGGAGTCAGTTAACACCGCATTGCCTCTATTATATGCCGCTAATTCTTTAGCCTGTCAGCTCCCAAATTATACATATTACTAGACCTAAGGCCCGTTTAAATAACGGGCACTAAGCCTCTGCCTCACAACCCCTGTCCCTTCACGCCCCTGTTGCCACCGCCACATGTCAGCACGCACGGACGTGTACCCACTGCGACGCGTACCTTTGTGCGCACCCCGTCTTCCTGCTTTCCCAATGCCCACCCGCGTGCTATGCATGCGCCGTAGGCGAATAAACACAGGAGGAGGGCGCAGGGACACAGGAGTTTTATATAATGTGATACAGGTGTATAGGTGTACATTCATACCATGTGACTTTGAGTGTTGCTTTTAAAAAAAATGTTGAACTATTGAGGATGGAAATCTCAGCCTGGAATTCTGTACAAATATCATTTATAAATCATGAAGTTGAAGTTGGTACCGCAAGTTGTTTTAATACACAATTTTACCATTTTCCTTCAATCTCGTGCAGGTGCAGCATTTCACCATTGCCGGCTAGTTACTGAATGGCATGGGGAAATTATTTAAATCTCAGCGCCTCGGAAAATGCTGGCGTTATAGAAATCCAAAATAAAGTATTAAAAATAATATGCTTTCTAACTGTTACCTTTCCCTTATATACCATTATTGTATTACTGTACTTACCCATATTTTCTTTTTTGCCAATAAACACTTTATTTGTATTATACTTGATATATATGTATATATGAAGGTATCCATACATCTCTCAACTTGGCGGATGATCGATTATCTTGTTTCATAATTATTATTGAATTGGATTATTATCGAATCGGATGAAAACCGATGCCACCAAGAGCATGCTTGATCGACGATTTGACCAATTTCATGCCAAAATTGGTTGCATGTATCGGTCAGACATGCTGGAAAATCTCAGGACAACGATCTGGATTTACGCAGCAGTAATAGCTTGCAATAATTGTGAACAACAAACACTACAGAAATCCCCAGCCATGTCCGCCTAAATGTTTGATGGACCCCTCGGTGCCCGTGCATTTATACTTTATTACCTGTGTCACCAGGGCTGAGGAGTCTGAGTAAGTTTGGGCACCTGGAGTCGGAGTCGGTGGTTTCATAAACTGAGGAATCTGAATCGGAGTCAGAAGATTTTTGTATCGACTCCACAGCCCTGCGTGTCACGTCCTCCCCCAAGTGTCCAGCTCTGTGTCCACACTCTACTTCCTCATTGTGGTCACCGGTGGCAGAATTATAAGCACACCATTGACCTTCCCCATGCAGTTGAATATGTGGAATTTCTGCAATGTGTAATGTAATGCTAACATATGGAGGATAAGATACATATACCAAATGGGATATGTAAGGTAAACATACTATAACTCCTATCCACTAACCCTGGCTAAGCTTTGTTGAGGTCTAATTTAAAGGAAATGTCAAGTAAAACATTTAATAACCTATTAGCCAAGACTTTATACTAAACCTTGGTGTCACTGTTGAGTAGTGAGATGGGTTGAAAGTTAGAGGTGGTACTTGTGTCCTTCCCTGTTTTCGGGACTATTGGTATGGTGACTGTGGCCAATTATTGTACCAAATTGCCAGTTTTTATGCTATAATTGAATCATTTGGCGTATTTAGGAGCGGAAATGGTAGGCAATTTCTTGTAGAAGTTATTTGGTATCCCAACAGTACATGGGGATTTGTTCATTTTAGGATTTTTAAACATTGATATGATCTCTTTGGGCGGTAGCGGGGAGCTCAGAAGTTAAAGTTGTTATGCTGACAGTTTATGGAGTTGTATATGTTCTAGGAAACTTTTCATGCTGATTGTGGGCTGGGGTGTATTGTACCGTATATACTCGCAAGCAAGCCGACCCGCATATAAGCTGACCCCCCAACTTTTATTGACCCCCATATAAGCCGGGGGTAGTAAATGGCTAGTATAGTCCCAGTATGGGTGGGTGGGTGGTTTGGTAGCGCCCCTGCCCGCTCCCCCCGCGGCCGCCGCTGCTATTACCTTAGCCGGCGCCGCTTCCTCTATCTCTGTCCTGCTCGTACGGTAACTAATTCACAGCAGCGCGCCCCATGGCGGCCACTGTGATGAGGGAGGAAGCCTAGAGAGAGCGGCTTCCTGTAGCGGCGATGTGTATCGAGAAATGTGGGGGACATTTTAGGCACATCATGGTGCAGTGGAGGCACCAGGTGGAAGAGGTGGCACAAAGGGGGAAACTGAAGGCACAAGAGGGCACAGAAGAGGTACAAAGTTGGCACAGTGCTCTGACATACCTACAAACTCAGGTTAAGAATAAACGTGCAGTCCCTATCTCCTTTGTTATCCTGGATATTACCTATACATTATTTTTGACAAAATGTGCATTTGCCCTAATACCCAAAGAACCTTGGTAAAGGCCTTCTCTATATCCAAGGAAATGAGGTGAGAATGCCTTTTGATAGTGCTTGATTCATTTAATAATGTTATTCATTCTCATTTTGTCTTTTTTTTGCATCCTAATGTATTAGTTTAGTAATATTTGCTTTTGCCTAATTATGCTGAGTTAATTTTGGGAGTGTAAGGCTTCAGCTTCATTGCTGAATGGATTAGAAGACGGACCGGTAGGGGCAATGGTATTGACGCTGAAGGAAAGAGAACGCACAAAGAGTGATGTAAATTTACTAGGTGCACCATTTTATAATAACTTTTAGGTTATTTTTTTCCAATTAAAGGAGACCTATAAAGCAGTAATAAAAAAAAAAATGAACTTACCTGGATCTTCTATCGGGCCCCATCCGACGTCCTGTGCCGCACGTGGACAGAATGATCCTCTCGTCCCCCGCCGCTGCTCCATTTTGGTTTGGCAGTCGGCGGGCCACTGCGCCTTTATGGCTCTAACTGTGCGCACCCTCGCTCAAGTTACTGGGAGCATCCTGTGCAGGTGCAGTACGAAGATTTTTCGTACTGCGCCTGCATAGAACTCGCCTAGCAACGGGAGCATAAACGGGAATACGCACAGCCAGGGTCGCACAGGAGTAGTTGGCATCAACTTGAAAGTTGGTGAATCCGAAACGGAGCCGCGACAGGGACCGAAGGTTCGTTCTGTCCCGTGCAGGAACAGGACATCTGCAAGGGGGCCGGTAGAAGCCCCAGGTAAGTTCAACTTTTTTTTTATTTTTTTATACTGCATTACAGGTTTCCATTAAGGTTGCTGTATGGCAATCATTTAATCTACCATTCAGGTGAGGTGTGGCATGGCTATGAGGGGCAACGGAGGAGGCCATGCGTGGAAGAGGATATTTGAAATGTAAAAAAAAAAATTAAGATGCAACAGTTGGGTGTGAAACTGCTGGTCACCCTTTTACTAGTTTTAAAAAAAGACCTATGTGTTGGAAATTAAACATTGCTTTCATTAATACTTTTTTTCACTTTTCAAATTTCCTCCTTCACCTACAATCAGCAGAAACTGCAACAGATACGTATTTCTTCAGACTCTAAGCTCACAAGAGCATGTTTCTCTTTCCTTTATGTCTTTAAGGTTGATGTTCATTGTTGTTAATTACTATAGATTTGTCACTATGATTTGTTATATTGTCTACCATCTCTGTATAACGCTTGTGCACAATAATACGGTTGCCATGAGGTCTTATTCACAGAAGCCTCTGTTATAAATATAGCATGCTGTGTATGAGTAAGTGGCTCAGAGTGGGCCACTGGGCATTGTGGTCACATGGAGACAGAGGTGGCACAGAGGGGGTCCCTGAATGTGCACAAGAACTTAGTGGAGGCAGAGTGGAGCAGAGGTGGTAGAGAGGGGACACAGTAAAGGCACAGAGGGGGCAATCTGGCACCTTTAGGAGAAATGTGGGGGACATTGTAGGCACATCATTGTGTAGTTTAGGCACAAGGTGGAAGAGGTGGCACAAAGGGGGAAACTGAAGGCACAAGAGGGCACAGAAGAGGTACAAAGTTGGCACAGTGCTCTGACTTACCTACAAACTCAGGTTAAGAATAAACGTGCAGTCCCTATCTCCTTTGTTATCCTGGAGATTACCTATACATTATTTTTGACAAAATGTGCATTTGCCCTAATACCCAAAGAACATTGGTAAAGGCCTTCTCTATATCCAAGGAAATGAGGTGAGAATGCCTTTCGATAGTGCTTGATTCATTTAATAATGTTATTCATTCTCGTTTTGACTTTTTTTTTTGCATCCTAATGTATTAGTTTAGTAATATTTGCTTTTGCCTAATTATGCTGAGTTAATTTTGGGAATGTAAGGCTTCAGCTTCATTGCTGAATGGATTAGAAGACGGACCGGTCGGGGCAATGATATTGACGCTGAAGGAAAGAGAACGCACAAAGAGTGATGTAAATTTTCTAGGTGCACCATTTCATAATAACTTTTAGGATTTTTTTTCCAATTAAAGGAGACCTGTAATGCAGTAATACATTTTTTTTTTAACTTAACTGGAGCTTCTATGGGGTCCCTGCCGACGTCCTGTGCCGCACGTGGACAAAATGATCCTCTCATCCCTCACCGCGGCTCCATTTTGGTTTGGCAGTCGACGGGCCACTGCGCCTGCATGGCCCTAACTGTGCGCACCCTCGCTCAAGTTACTGGGAGCATCCTGTGCAGGTGCAGTACGAAGATTTTTCGTACTGTGCCTGCATAGAACTCGCCTAGCAACGGGAGCATAAACGGGAATACGCACAGCCAGGGCAGCACAGGAGTAGTTGGCATCAACTTCGAAGTTGGTGAATCCGAAACGGAGCCGCGACAGGGACCGAAGGTTCGTTCTGTCCGGTGCAGGAACAGGACATCTACAAGGGGGCCGGTAGAAGCCCCAGGTAAGTTCAACTTTTTTTTATTTTTTTATACTGCATTACAGGTTTCCATTAAGGTTGCTGTATGGCAATCATTTCATCTACCATTCAGGTGAGGTGTGGCATGGCTATGAGGGGCAACGGAGGAGGCCATGCGTGGAAGAGGATATTTGAAATGTAAAAAAAAAAATGAAGATGCAACAGTTGGGTGTGAAACTGCTGGTCACCCTTTTACTAGTTTTAAAAAAGACCTATGTGTTGGAAATTAAACATTGCTTTCATTTATACTTTTTTTCACATTTAAAATTTCCTCCTTCACCTACAATCAGCAAAAACTGCAACTGATACGTATTTCTTTAGACTGTAAGCTCACAAGAGCATGGTTCTCTTTCCTTTATGTCTTTAAGGTTGATGTTCATTGTTGTTAATTACTATAGATTTGTCACTATGATTTGTTATATTGTCTACCATCTCTGTATAGCGCTTGTGCACAATAATACGGTTGCCATGAAGTCTTATTCACAGAAGCCTCTGTTATAAATATAGCATGCTGTGTATGAGTAAGTGGCTCAGAGTGGGCCACTGGACATTGTGGTCACATGGAGACAGAGGTGGCACAGAGGGGGTCCCTGAATGTGCACAAGAACTTAGTGGAGGCAGAGTGGAGCAGAGGTGGTAGAGAGGGGACACAGTAAAGGCACAGAGGGGGCAATCTGGCACCTTTAGGAGAAATGTGGGGGGCATTGTAGGCACATCATTGTGCAGTTTGGGCACAAGGTGGAAGAGGTGGCACAAAGGGGGAAACTGAAGGCACAAGAGGGCACAGAAGAGGTACAAAGTTGGCACAGTGCTCTGACATACCTACAAACTCAGGTTAAGAATAAACGTGCAGTCCCTATCGCCTTTGTTATCCTGGAGATTACCTATACATTATTTTTGACAAAATGTGCATTTGCCCTAATACCCAAAGAACATTGGTAAAGGCCTTCTCTATATCCAAGGAAATGAGGTGAGAATGCCTTTCGATAGTGCTTGATTCATTTAATAATGTTATTCATTCTCGTTTTGACTTTTTTTTTTGCATCCTAATGTATTAGTTTAGTAATATTTGCTTTTGCCTAATTATGCTGAGTTAATTTTGGGAGTGTAAGGCTTCAGCTTCATTGCTGAATGGATTAGAAGACGGACCGGTCGGGGCAATGATATTGACGCTGAAGGAAAGAGAACGCACAAAGAGTGATGTAAATTTACTAGGTGCACCATTTCATAATAACTTTTAGGATTTTTTTTCCAATTAAAGGAGACCTGTAATGCAGTAATACATTTTTTTTTTTTATTTAACTGGAGCTTCTATGGGGTCCCTGCCGACGTCCTGTGCCGCACGTGGACAAAATGATCCTCTCATCCCTCACCGCGGCTCCATTTTGGTTTGGCAGTCGACGGGCCACTGCGCCTGCATGGCCCTAACTGTGCGCACCCTCGCTCAAGTTACTGGGAGCATCCTGTGCAGGTGCAGTACGAAGATTTTTCGTACTGTGCCTGCATAGAACTCGCCTAGCAACGGGAGCATAAACGGGAATACGCACAGCCAGGGCAGCACAGGAGTAGTTGGCATCAACTTCGAAGTTGGTGAATCCGAAACGGAGCCGCGACAGGGACCGAAGGTTCATTCTGTCCGGTGCAGGAACAGGACATCTACAAGGGGGCCGGTAGAAGCCCCAGGTAAGTTCAACTTTTTTTTATTTGTTTTTACTGCATTACAGGTTTCCATTAAGGTTGCTGTATGGCAATCATTTAATCTACCATTCAGGTGAGGTGTGGCATGGCTATGAGGGGCAACGGAGGAGGCCATGCATGGAAGAGGATATTTGAAATGTAAAAAAAAAAATGAAGATGCAACAGTTGGGTGTGAAACTGCTGGTCACCCTTTTACTAGTTTTAAAAAAAGACCTATGTGTTGGAAATTAAACATTGCTTTCATTAATACTTTTTTTCACTTTTCAAATTTCCTCCTTCACCTACAATCAGCAAAAACTGCAACAGATACGTATTTCTTCAGACTCTAAGCTCACAAGAGCATGGTTCTCTTTCCTTTATGTCTTTAAGGTTGATGTTCATTGCTGTTAATTACTATAGATTTGTCACTATGATTTGTTATATTGTCTACCATCTCTGTATAACGCTTGTGCACAATAATACGGTTGCCATGAGGTCTTATTCACAGAAGCCTCTGTTATAAATATAGCATGCTGTGTATGAGTAAGTGGCTCAGAGTGGGCCACTGGGCATTGTGGTCACATGGAGACAGAGGTGGCACAGAGGGGGTCCCTGAATGTGCACAAGAACTTAGTGGAGGCAGAGTGGAGCAGAGGTGGTAGAGAGGAGAAACAGTAAAGGCACAGAGGGGGCAATCTGACACCTTTAGGAGAAATGTGGGGGACATTGTAGGCACATCATTGTGTAGTTTAGGCACAAGGTGGAAGAGGTGGCACAAAGGGGGAAACTGAAGGCACAAGAGGGCACAGAAGAGGTACAAAGTTGGCACAGTGCTCTAACTTACCTACAAACTCAGGTTAAGAATAAACGTGCAGTCCCTATCGCCTTTGTTATCCTGGAGATTACCTATACGTTATTTTTGACAAAATGTGCATTTGCCCCAATACCCAAAGAACCTTGGTAAAGGCCCTCTCTATATCCAAGGAAATGAGGTGAGAATGCCTTTCGATAGTGCTTGATTCATTTAATAATGTTATTCATTCTCATTTTGTCTTTTTTTTTGCATCCTAATGTATTAGTTTAGTAATATTTGCTTTTGCCTAATTATGCTGAGTTAATTTTGGGAGTGTAAGGCTTCAGCTTCATTGCTGAATGGATTAGAAGACGGACCGGTCGGGGCAATGGTATTGACGCTGAAGGAAAGAGAACGCACATAGAGTGATGTAAATTTACTAGGTGCACCATTTCATAATAACTTTTAGGATTTTTTTTCCAATTAAAGGAGACCTGTAATGCAGTAATACATTTTTTTTTTTTACTTAACTGGAGCTTCTATGGGGTCCCTGCCGACGTCCTGTGCCGCACGTGGACAAAATGATCCTCTCATCCCTCACCGCGGCTCCATTTTGGTTTGGCAGTCGACGGGCCACTGCGCCTGCATGGCCCTAACTGTGCGCACCCTCGCTCAAGTTACTGGGAGCATCCTGTGCAGGTGCAGTACGAAGATTTTTCGTACTGTGCCTGCATAGAACTCGCCTAGCAACGGGAGCATAAACGGGAATACGCACAGCCAGGGCCGCACAGGAGTAGTTGGCATCAACTTCGAAGTTGGTGAATCCGAAACGGAGCCGCGACAGGGACCGAAGGTTCGTTCTGTCCGGTGCAGGAACAGGACATCTACAAGGGGGCCGGTAGAAGCCCCAGGTAAGTTCAACTTTTTTTTATTTTTTTATACTGCATTACAGGTTTCCATTAAGGTTGCTGTATGGCAATCATTTAATCTACCATTCAGGTGAGGTGTGGCATGGCTATGAGGGGCAACGGAGGAGGCCATGCGTGGAAGAGGATATTTGAAATGTAAAAAAAAAAATGAAGATGCAACAGTTGGGTGTGAAACTGCTGGTCACCCTTTTACTAGTTTTAAAAAAGACCTATGTGTTGGAAATTAAACATTGCTTTCATTTATACTTTTTTTCACATTTAAAATTTCCTCCTTCACCTACAATCAGCAAAAACTGCAACTGATACGTATTTCTTTAGACTGTAAGCTCACAAGAGCATGGTTCTCTTTCCTTTATGTCTTTAAGGTTGATGTTCATTGTTGTTAATTACTATAGATTTGTCACTATGATTTGTTATATTGTCTACCATCTCTGTATAACGCTTGTGCACAATAATACGGTTGCCATGAGGTCTTATTCACAGAAGCCTCTGTTATAAATATAGCATGCTGTGTATGAGTAAGTGGCTCAGAGTGGGCCACTGGACATTGTGGTCACATGGAGACAGAGGTGGCACAGAGGGGGTCCCTGAATGTGCACAAGAACTTAGTGGAGGCAGAGTGGAGCAGAGGTGGTAGAGAGGGGACACAGTAAAGGCACAGAGGGGGCAATCTGGCACCTTTAGGAGAAATGTGGGGGACATTGTAGGCACGTCATTGTGCAGTTTAGGCACAAGGTGGAAGAGGTGGCACAAAGGGGGAAACTGAAGGCACAAGAGGGCACAGAAGAGGTACAAAGTTGGCATAGTGCTCTGACTTACCTACAAACTCAGGTTAAGAATAAACGTGCAGTCCCTATCGCCTTTGTTATCCTGGAGATTACCTATACATTATTTTTGACAAAATGTGCATTTGCCCCAATACCCAAAGAACCTTGGTAAAGGCCCTCTCTATATCCAAGGAAATGAGGTGAGAATGCCTTTCGATAGTGCTTGATTCATTTAATAATGTTATTCATTCTCATTTTGTCTTTTTTTTTGCATCCTAATGTATTAGTTTAGTAATATTTGCTTTTGCCTAATTATGCTGAGTTAATTTTGGGAATGTAAGGCTTCAGCTTCATTGCTGAATGGATTAGAAGACGGACCGGTAGGGGCAATGGTATTGACGCTGAAGGAAAGAGAACGCACAAAGAGTGATGTAAATTTACTAGGTGCACCATTTCATAATAACTTTTAGGTTTTTTTTCCAATTAAAGGAGACCTGTAATGCAGTAATACATTTTTTTTTAACTTAACTGGAGCTTCTATCGGCTCCCTGCCGACGTCCTGTGCCGCACGTGGACAAAATCATCCTCTCATCCCCCACCGCGGCTCCATTTTGGTTTGGCAGTCGGCGGGCCACTGCGCCTTCATGGCCCTAACTGTGCACACCCTCACTCAAGTTACTGGGAGCATCCTGTGCAGGTGCAGTACGAAGATTTTTCGTACTGCGCCTGCATAGAACTCGCCTAGCAACGGGAGCATGAACGAGAATGCGTGTAGCCAGGGCCACACAGGAGTAGTTGGCATCAACTTGAAAGTTGGTGAATCCGAAACGGAGCCGCGACAGGGACCGAAGGTTCGTTCTGTCCCGTGCAGGAACAGGACATATGCAAGGGGGCCGGTAGAAGCCCCAGGTAAGTTCAACTTTTTTTTATACTGCATTACAGGTTTCCATTAAGGTTGCTGTATGGCAATCATTTAATCTACCATTCAGGTGAGGTGTGGCATGGCTATGAGGGGCAACGGAGGAGGCCATGCGTGGAAGAGGATATTTGAAATGTAAAAAAAAAATGAAGATGCAACAGTTGAGTGTGAAACTGCTGGTCACCCTTTTACTAGTTTTAAAAAAGACCTATGTGTTGGAAATTAAACATTGCTTTCATTTATACTTTTTTCACTTTTCAAATTTCCTCCTTCACCTACAATCAGCAAAAACTGCAACAGATGCGTATTTCTTTAGACTGTAAGCTCACAAGAGCATGTTTCTCTTTCCTTTATGTCTTTAAGGTTGATGTTCATTGTTGTTAATTACTATAGATTTGTCACTATGATTTGTTATATTGTCTACCATCTCTGTACAACGCTTGTGCACAATAATACGGTTGCCATGAAGTCTTATTCACAGAAGCCTCTGTTATAAATATAGCATGCTGTGTATGAGTAAGTGGCTCAGAGTGGGCCACTGGACATTGTGGTCACATGGAGACAGGTGGCACAGAGGGGGTCCCTGAATGTGCACAAGAACTTAGTGGAGGCAGAGTGGAGCAGAGGTGGTAGAGAGGGGGCACAGTAAAGGCACAGAGGGGGCAATCTGGCACCTTTAGGAGAAATGTGGGGGACATTGTAGGCACATCATTGTGTAGTTTAGGCACAAGGTGGAAGAGGTGGCACAAAGGGGGAAACTGAAGGCACAAGAGGGCACAGAAGAGGTACAAAGTTGGCACAGTGCTCTGACTTACCTACAAACTCAGGTTAAGAATAAACGTGCAGTCCCTATCTCTTTTGTTATCCTGGAGATTACCTATACATTATTTTTGACAAAATGTGCATTTGCCCTAATACCCAAAGAACCTTGGTAAAGGCCTTCTCTATATCCAAGGAAATGAGGTGAGAATGCCTTTCGATAGTGCTTGATTCATTTAATAATGTTATTCATTCTCATTTTGTCTTTTTTTTGCATCCTAATGTATTAGTTTAGTAATATTTGCTTTTGCCTAATTATGCTGAGTTAATTTTGGGAATGTAAGGCTTCAGCTTCATTGCTGAATGGATTAGAAGACGGACCGGTCGGGGCAATGGTATTGACGCTGAAGGAAAGAGAACGCACAAAGAGTGATGTAAATTTACTAGGTGCACCATTTCATAATAACTTTTAGGGTTTTTTTTCCAATTAAAGGAGACCTGTAATGCAGTAATAATTTTTTTTAACTTAACTGGAGCTTCTATCGGCTCCCTGCCGACGTCCTGTGCCGCACGTGGACAAAATGATCCTCTCATCCCCCACCGCGGCTCCATTTTGGTTTGGCAGTCGGCGGGCCACTGCGCCTGCATGGCCCTAACTGTGCGCACCCTCGCTCAAGTTACTGGGAGCATCCTGTGCAGGTGCAGTACGAAGATTTTTCGTACTGGCCTGCATAGAACTCGCCTAGCAACGGGAGCATAAACGAGAATACGCGCAGCCAGGGCCGCACAGGAGTAGTTGGCATCAACTTGAAAGTTGGTGAATCCGAAACGGAGCCGCGACAGGGACCGAAGGTTCGTCCTGTCCCGTGCAGGAACAGGACATCTGCAAGGGGGCCGGTAGAAGCCCCAGGTAAGTTCAACTTTTTTTTATTTTTTTATACTGCATTACAGGTTTCCATTAAGGTTGCTGTATGGCAATCATTTAATCTACCATTCAGGTGAGGTGTGGCATGGCTATGAGGGGCAACGGAGGAGGCCATGCGTGGAAGAGGATATTTGAAATGTAAAAAAAAAATTAAGATGCAACAGTTTGGTGTGAAACTGCTGGTCTCCTTTTTACTAGTTTTAAAAAAGACCTATGTGTTGGAAATTAAACATTGCTTTCATTTATACTTTTTTTCACTTTTCAAATTTCCTCCTTCATCTACAATCAGCAAAAACTGCAACAGATACGTATTTCTTTAGACTGTAAGCTCACAAGAGCATGTTTCTCTTTCCTTTATGTCTTTAAGGTTGATGTTCATTGTTGTTAATTACTATAGATTTGTCACTATGATTTGTTATATTGTCTACCATCTCTGTATAACGCTTGTGCACAATAATACGGTTGCCATGAGGTCTTATTCACAGAAGCCTCTGTTATAAATATAGCATGCTGTGTATGAGTAAGTGGCTCAGAGTGGGCCACTGGACATTGTGGTCACATGGAGACAGAGGTGGCACAGAGGGGGTCCCTGAATGTGCACAAGAACTTAGTGGAGGCAGAGTGGAGCAGAGGTGGTAGAGAGGGGACACAGTAAAGGCACAGAGGGGGCAATCTGACACCTTTAGGAGAAATGTGGGGGACATTGTAGGTACATCATTGTGCAGTTTAGGCACAAGGTGGAAGAGGTGGCACAAAGGGGGAAACTGAAGGCACAAGAGGGCACAGAAGAGGTACAAAGTTGGCATAGTGCTCTGACTTACCTACAAACTCAGGTTAAGAATAAACGTGCAGTCCCTATCGCCTTTGTTATCCTGGATATTATTACCTATACATTATTTTTGACAAAATGTGCATTTGCCCTAATACCCAAAGAACCTTGGTAAAGGCCTTCTCTATATCCAAGGAAATGAGGTGAGAATGCCTTTCGATAGTGCTTGATTCATTTAATAATGTTATTCATTCTCATTTTGTCTTTTTTTGCATCCTAATGTATTAGTTTAGTAATATTTGCTTTTGCCTAATTATGCTCAGTTAATTTTGGGAATGTAAGGCTTCAGCTTCATTGCTGAATGGATTAGAAGACGGACCGGTCGGGGCAATGGTATTGACGCTGAAGGAAAGAGAACGCACATAGAGTGATGTAAATTTACTAGGTGCACCATTTCATAATAACTTTTAGGGTTTTTTTCCAATTAAAGGAGACCTGTAATGCAGTAATACATTTTTTTTAACTTAACTGGAGCTTCTATGGGGTCCCTGCCAACGTCCTGTGCCGCACGTGGACAAAATAATCCTCTCATCCCCCGCCGCGGCTCCATTTTGGTTTGGTAGTCGGCGGGCCACTGCGCCTGCATGGCCCTAACTGTGCGCACCCTCGCTCAAGTTACTGGGAGCATCCTGTGCAGGTGCAGTACGAAGATTTTTCGTACTGCGCCTGCATAGAACTCGCCTAGCAACAGGAGTATAAATGAGAATACGCGCAGCCAGGGCCGCACAGGAGTAGTTGGCATCAACTTGAAAGTTGGTGAATCCAAAACGGAGCCGTGACAGGGACCGAAGGTTCGTTCTGTCCCGTGCAGGAACAGGACATATGCAAGGGGGCCAGTAGAAGCCCCAGGTAAGTTCAACTTTTTTTTATTTTTTTATACTGCATTACAGGTTTCCATTAAGGTTGCTGTATGGCAATCATTTAATCTACCATTCAGGTGAGGTGTGGCATGGCTATGAGGGGCAACGGAGGAGGCCATGCGTGGAAGAGGATATTTGAAATGTAAAAAAAAAAATGAAGATGCAACAGTTGGGTGTGAAACTGCTGGTCACCCTTTTATTAGTTTTAAAAAAGACCTATGTGTTGGAAATTAAACATTGCTTTCATTAATACTTTTTTTCACTTTTCAAATTTCCTCCTTCACCTACAATCAGCAAAAACTGCAACAGATACGTATTTCTTTAGACTGTAAGCTCACAAGAGCATGGTTCTCTTTCCTTTATGTCTTTAAGGTTGATGTTCATTGTTGTTAATTACTATAGATTTGTCACTATGATTTGTTATATTGTCTACCATCTCTGTATAACGCTTGTGCACAATAATACGGTTGCCATGAGGTCTTATTCACAGAAGCCTCTGTTATAAATATAGTATGCTGTGTATGAGTAAGTGGTTCAGAGTGGGCCACTGGACATTGTGGTCACATGGAGACAGAGGTGGCACAGAGGGGGTCCCTGAATGTGCATGGGACCTTAGTAGAGGCAGAATGGAGCAGAGGTGGTAGAGAGGGGACACAGTAAAGGCACAGAGGGGGCAATCTGGCACCTTTAGGAGAAATGTGGGGGACATTGTAGGCACATCATTGGGCAGTTTAGGCACAAGGTGGAAGAGGTGGCACAAAGGGGGAAACTGAAGGCACAAGAAGGCACAGAAGAGGTACAAAGTTGGCACAGTGCTCTGACATACCTACAAACTCAGGTTAAGAATAAACGTGCAGTCCCTATCTCCTTTGTTATCCTGGAGATTACCTATACATTATTTTTGACAAAATGTGCATTTGCCCTAATACCCAAAGAACCTTGGTAAAGGCCTTCTCTATATCCAAGAAAATGAGGTGAGAATGCCTTTCGATAGTGCTTGATTCATTTAATAATGTTATTCATTCTCATTTTGTCTTTTTTTGCATCCTAATGTATTAGTTTAGTAATATTTGCTTTTGCCTAATTATGCTGAGTTAATTTTGGGAGTGTAAGGCTTCAGCTTCATTGCTGAATGGATTAGAAGACGGACCGGTAGGGGCAATGGTATTGATGCTGAAGGAAAGAGAACGCACAAAGAGTGATTAAGGTTGCTGTATGGCAATCATTTAATCTACCATTCAGGTGAGGTGTGGCATGGCTATGAGGGGAAACGGAGGAGGCCATGCGTAGAAGAGGATATTTGAAATGTAAAAAAAAAAATGAAGATGCAACAGTTGGGTGTGAAACTGCTGGTCACCCTTTTACTAGTTTTAAAAAAGACCTATATGTTGGAAATTAAACATTGCTTTCATTTATACTTGTTTTCACTTTTCAAATTTCCTCCTTCACCTACAATCAGCAAAAACGGCAACAGATACGTATTTCTTTAGACTGTAAGCTCACAAGAGCATGGTTCTCTTTCCTTTACGTCTTTAAGGTTGATGTTCATTGTTGTTAATTACTATAGATTTGTCACTATGATTTGTTATATTGTCTACCATCTCTGTATAACGCTTGTGCACAATAATACGGTTGCCATGAGGTCTTATTCACAGAAGCCTCTGTTATAAATATAGCATGCTGTGTATGAGTAAGTGGCTCAGAGTGGGCCACTGGACATTGTGGTCACATTGAGACAGAGGTGGCACAGAGGGGGTCCCTGAATGTGCACAAGAACTTAGTGGAGGCAGAGTGGAGCAGAGGTGGTAGAGAGGGGACACAGTAAAGGCACAGAGGGGGCAATCTGGCACCTTTAGGAGAAATGTGGGGGGCATTGTAGGCACATCGTTGTGCAGTTTGGGCACAAGGTGGAAGAGGTGGCACAAAGGGGGAAACTGAAGGCACAAGAGGGCACAGAAGAGGTACAAAGTTGGCACAGTGCTCTGACTTACCTACTGTGATGATTTGCTCAGCTGCCTGTGCAGGCAGCCAGCCTTTTGACCATTGTGTAGGTTTGCATGCTGCAGGACTCTGGAAAGAAGAGCTTCTGTCAGTTTTGCAGCTTGTGCTTGCAGAGGAATTTGCATACGTTGTCATGCAAATTGCCTGGCCACATTCATTGGAGGCGTGTACTATAAGTACTATGTCTTTCCCACAATGCTTCGCTGTTCATAAGGATTTCGTCCTATGTAACACTCCTGGTGGGGTGTCAGCCTTGCTCTCTGTTTGAACATCAGCTTAGAGTAATTCCTGAATCTGCGCTAGGCAGATTTCCCTAGTGCAGTTAGGATTGTATTATCTGTATTGCCTGTTCTGTCTTGTCTTGCCTGTTGCCATTGTCCTGTCCCTATGATGGTCGACAGGAAATGGTTCTGATCTCTGTTCTTGGAGTATAGCTGGTGCAGCGGTTGCTACCAGCTATCTCTTCTGTTCTGTCTCCTGGGATCGCGCTAGCTACTTTTCGCTAGCACTGGGGATCCTTCTGTTCTGTCTCCTGGGATCGCACTAGCTACTTTTCGCTAGCGCTGGGGATCCTTCGGTTCTGTCTCCTGGGATCGCACTAGCTACTTTTCGCTAGCGCTGGGGATCCTTCTGTTCTGTCTTCTGGGATCGCGCTAGCCACTTTTCGCTAGCGCTGGGGATCCTTCTGTTCTGCTACTCTGTACCTGGATCGCGCTAGCCACTTTTCGCTAGTGCTGTCGATCCTATCTCTCGCTTGTCCCTGTTTTCGTGTGTCTGCCTTGTCTGCTACGCTTGCTGGAGGCTTGGTGAGGTAACCGTTAAGCAAGCGTTCGCGTCCTCTGTTTCATGTTTGTCTGTCGATGGTTAGTTAGGCGTGCTTGTCTCTATTGTGCTTATCACGTGGAGACCGCGCATAACCGTGTGCACTGTTGCGAATGAGTGCGGTGTTCGCGGTTAGCTAGCGTTTGTTGTTTTCCGCATCTTCTCATTGTATTATTTACTGTGCCTTTGCTACCCTGGTATTCTGTCCTGATCTGCCTTGTGTCACGTCTGGCGATTGCACCTCTCGCGATCGCGTTCCTATTTCATATCTGCTGTTGTGTGTGCGCGGTCGCGGGGTGGCGACTGGATTGGCGCACACACATACAACCTGTCCCTTTGCTCGTTCTCATTCGCAATCGCCTCTCTTGCGATTGCGTTCTGCGCTTCGTACAATTCCTGTCTGGCATTTGTGGAGGTACAGAGGATTGGTTCCTCTGCACTCCCCAGCGCCATCTGCCGACAGGAATTTCCCTCTATAGGTGCGTAGCACCTTTTGCTGGGTGCCTGCAATTACACGTTTGTGGAGGATTTCCGCCGTGTCAGCGCACGCGTTGTGCGCTGATCACGGAGAAAGTTCCACAATCGTTACACCTACAAACTCAGGTTAAGAATAAACATGCAGTCCCTATCTCCTTTGTTATCCTGGAGATTACCTATACATTATTTTTGACAAAATGTGCATTTGCCCTAATACCCAAAGAACCTTGGTAAAGGCCTTCTCTATATCCAAGGAAATTAGGTGAAAATGCCTTTCGATAGTGCTTGATTCATTTAATAATGTTATTCATTCTCATTTTGTCTTTTTTTTGCATCCTAATGTATTAGTTTAGTAATATTTGCTTTTGCCTAATTATGCTGAGTTAATTTTGGGAATGTAAGGCTTCAGCTTCATTGCTGAATAGATTAGAAGACGGACCGGTCGGGGCAATGGTATTGACGCTGAAGGAAAGTGAACGCACATAGAGTGATGTAAATTTACTAGGTGCACCATTTCATAATAACTTTTAGGTTATTTTTTTCCAATTAAAGGAGACCTGTAAAGCAGTAATAAAAAAAAAATTGAACTTACCTGGATCTTCTATCGGGCCCCTGCCAACGTCCTGTGCAGCGCCTGGACAAAATCATCCTCTCATCCCCCACCGCGGCTCTATTATGATTTGGCAGTCGGCGGGCCACTGCGCCTGCATGGCCCTAACTGTGCACCCTCGCTCAAGTTACTGGGAGCGTCCTGCGCAGGTGCAGTACAAAGATTTTTCGTACTGCGCCTGCATAGAACTCGCCTAGCAACGGGAGCATAAACGAGAATACGCGCAGCCGGGGCCGCACAGGAGTAGTTGGCATCAACTTGAAAGTTGGTGAATCCGAAACGGAGCTGCGACAGGGACCGAAGGTTCGTTCTGTCCCGTGCAGGAACAGGACATCTGCAAGGGGGCCGGTAGAAGCCCCAGGTAAGTTCAACTTTTTTTTATTTTTTTATACTGCATTACAGGTTTCCATTAAGGTTGCTGTATGGCAATCATTTAATCTACCATTCAGGTGAGGTGTGGCATGGCTATGAGGGGCAACGGAGGAGGCCATGCGTGGAAGAGGATATTTGAAATGTAAAAAAAAAATGAAGATGCAACAGTTGGGTGTGAAACTGCTGGTCACCCTTTTACTAGTTTTAAAAAAGACCTATGTGTTGGAAATTAAACATTGCTTTCATTTATACTTTTTTTCACTTTTCAAATTTCCTCCTTCACCTACAATCAGCAAAAACTGCAACAGATACGTATTTCTTTAGACTGTAAGCTCACAAGAGCATGTTTCTCTTTCCTTTATGTCTTTAAGGTTGATGTTCATTGTTGTTAATTACTATAGATTTGTCACTATGATTTGTTATATTGTCTACCATCTCTGTATAACGCTTGTGCACAATAATACGGTTGCCATGAGGTCTTATTCACAGAAGCCTCTGTTATAAATATAGCATGCTGTGTATGAGTAAGTGGCTCAGAGTGGGCCACTGGACATTGTGGTCACATGGAGACAGAGGTGGCACAGAGGGGGTCCCTGAATGTGCACAAGAACTTAGTGGAGGCAGAGTGGAGCAGAGGTGGTAGAGAGGGGGCACAGTAAAGGCACAGAGGGGGCAATCTGGCACCTTTAGGAGAAATGTGGGGGACATTGTAGGCACATCATTGTGCAGATTAGGCACAAGGTGGAGGAGGTGGCACAAAGAGGGAAACTGAAGGCACAAGAGGGCACAGAAGAGGTACAAAGTTGGCATAGTGCTCTGACTTACCTACAAACTCAGGTTAAGAATAAACGTGCAGTCCCTATCTCCTTTGTTATCCTGGAGATTACCTATACATTATTTTTGACAAAATGTGCATTTGCCCTAATACCCAAAGAACCTTGGTAAAGGCCTTCTCTATATCCAAGGAAATGAGGTGAGAATGCCTTTCGATAGTGCTTGATTCATTTAATAATGTTATTCATTCTCATTTTGTCTTTTTTTTGCATCCTAATGTATTAGTTTAGTAATATTTGCTTTTGCCTAATTATGCTGAGTTAATTTTGGGAATGTAAGGCTTCAGCTTCATTGCTGAATGGATTAGAAGACAGACCGGTAGGGGCAATGGTATTGACGCTGAAGGAAAGAGAACGCACAAAGAGTGATGTAAATTTACTAGGTGCACCATTTCATAATAACTTTTAGGGTTTTTTTTCCAATTAAAGGAGACCTGTAATGCAGTAATAATTTTTTTTTAACTTACCTGGATCTTCTATCAGGCCCATGCCGACGTCCTGTGCCGCACGTGGACAAAATAATCCTCTCATCCCCCACCGCGGCTCCATTTTGGTTTGGCAGTCGACGGGCCACTGCGTCTGTATGGCCCTAACTGTGCGCACCCTTGCTCAAGTTACTGGGAGCATCCTGTGCAGGTGCAGTACGAAGATTTTTCGTACTGCGCCTGCATAGAACTCGCCTAGCAACGGGAGCATAAACGAGAATACGCGCAGCCAGGGCCGCACAGGAGTAGTTGGCATCAACTTGAAAGTTGGTGAATCCGAAACGGAGCCGTGACAGAGTCCGAAGGTTCGTTCTGTCCCGTGCAGAAACAGGACATCTGCAAGGGGGCCGGTAGAAGCCCCAGGTAAGTTCAACTTTTTTTTTATTTTTTTATACTGCATTACAGGTTTCCATTAAGGTTGCTGTATGGCAATCATTTAATCTACCATTCAGGTGAGGTGTGGCATGGCTATGAGGGGCAACGGAGGAGGCCATGCGTGGAAGAGGATATTTGAAATGTAAAAAAAAAAATGAAGATGCAACAGTTGGGTGTGAAACTGCTGGTCACCCTTTTATTAGTTTTAAAAAAGACCTATGTGTTGGAAATTAAACATTGCTTTCATTAATACTTTTTTTCACTTTTCAAATTTCCTCCTTCACCTACAATCAGCAAAAACTGCAACAGATACGTATTTCTTTAGACTGTAAGCTCACAAGAGCATGGTTCTCTTTCCTTTATGTCTTTAAGGTTGATGTTCATTGTTGTTAATTACTATAGATTTGTCACTATGATTTGTTATATTGTCTACCATCTCTGTATAACGCTTGTGCACAATAATACGGTTGCCATGAGGTCTTATTCACAGAAGCCTCTGTTATAAATATAGTATGCTGTGTATGAGTAAGTGGCTCAGAGTGGGCCACTGGACATTGTGGTCACATGGAGACAGAGGTGGCACAGAGGGGGTCCCTGAATGTGCATGGGAACTTAGTAGAGGCAGAATGGAGCAGAGGTGGTAGAGAGGGGACACAGTAAAGGCACAGAGGGGGCAATCTGGCACCTTTAGGAGAAATGTGGGGGACATTGTAGGCACATCATTGGGCAGTTTAGGCACAAGGTGGAAGAGGTGGCACAAAGGGGGAAACTGAAGGCACAAGAAGGCACAGAAGAGGTACACAGTTGGCACAGTGCTCTGACTTACCTACAAACTCAGGTTAAGAATAAACGTGCAGTCCCTATCTCCTTTGTTATCCTGGAGATTACCTATACATTATTTTTGACAAAATGTGCATTTGCCCTAATACCCAAAGAACCTTGGTAAAGGCCTTCTCTATATCCAAGAAAATGAGGTGAGAATGCCTTTCGATAGTGCTTGATTCATTTAATAATGTTATTCATTCTCATTTTGTCTTTTTTTGCATCCTAATGTATTTGTTTAGTAATATTTGCTTTTGCCTAATTATGCTGAGTTAATTTTGGGAGTGTAAGGCTTCAGCTTCATTGCTGAATGGATTAGAAGACGGACCGGTAGGGGCAATGGTATTGATGCTGAAGGAAAGAGAACGCACAAAGAGTGATTAAGGTTGCTGTATGGCAATCATTTAATCTACCATTCAGGTGAGGTGTGGCATGGCTATGAGGGGAAACGGAGGAGGCCATGCGTAGAAGAGGATATTTGAAATGTAAAAAAAAAAATGAAGATGCAACAGTTGGGTGTGAAACTGCTGGTCACCCTTTTACTAGTTTTAAAAAAGACCTATATGTTGGAAATTAAACATTGCTTTCATTTATACTTGTTTTCACTTTTCAAATTCCCTCCTTCACCTACAATCAGCAAAAACGGCAACAGATACGTATTTCTTTAGACTGTAAGCTCACAAGAGCATGGTTCTCTTTCCTTTACGTCTTTAAGGTTGATGTTCATTGTTGTTAATTACTATAGATTTGTCACTATGATTTGTTATATTGTCTACCATCTCTGTATAACGCTTGTGCACAATAATACGGTTGCCATGAGGTCTTATTCACAGAAGCCTCTGTTATAAATATAGCATGCTGTGTATGAGTAAGTGGCTCAGAGTGGGCCACTGGACATTGTGGTCACATTGAGACAGAGGTGTCACAGAGGGGGTCCCTGAATGTGCACAAGAACTTAGTGGAGGCAGAGTGGAGCAGAGGTGGTAGAGAGGGGACACAGTAAAGGCACAGAGGGGGCAATCTGGCACCTTTAGGAGAAATGTGGGGGGCATTGTAGGCACATCGTTGTGCAGTTTGGGCACAAGGTGGAAGAGGTGGCACAAAGGGGGAAACTGAAGGCACAAGAGGGCACAGAAGAGGTACAAAGTTGGCACAGTGCTCTGACTTACCTACTGTGATGATTTGCTCAGCTGCCTGTGCAGGCAGCCAGCCTTTTGACCATTGTGTAGGTTTGCATGCTGCAGGACTCTGGAAAGAAGAGCTTCTGTCAGTTTTGCAGCTTGTGCTTGCAGAGGAATTTGCATACGTTGTCATGCAAATTGCCTGGCCACATTCATTGGAGGCGTGTACTATAAGTACTATGTCTTTCCCACAATGCTTCGCTGTTCATAAGGATTTCGTCCTATGTAACACTCCTGGTGGGGTGTCAGCCTTGCTCTCTGTTTGAACATCAGCTTAGAGTAATTCCTGAATCTGCGCTAGGCAGATTTCCCTAGTGCAGTTAGGATTGTATTATCTGTATTGCCTGTTCTGTCTTGTCTTGCCTGTTGCCATTGTCCTGTCCCTATGGTGGTCGACAGGAAATGGTTCTGATCTCTGTTCTTGGAGTATAGCTGGTGCAGCGGTTGCTACCAGCTATCTCTTCTGTTCTGTCTCCTGGGATCGCGCTAGCTACTTTTCGCTAGCGCTGGGGATCCTTCTGTTCTGTCTCCTGGGATCGCACTAGCTACTTTTCGCTAGCGCTGGGGATCCTTCGGTTCTGTCTCCTGGGATCGCACTAGCTACTTTTCGCTAGCGCTGGGGATCCTTCTGTTCTGTCTTCTGGGATCGCGCTAGCCACTTTTCGCTAGCGCTGGGGATCCTTCTGTTCTGCTACTCTGTACCTGGATCGCGCTAGCCACTTTTCGCTAGTGCTGTCGATCCTATCTCTCGCTTGTCCCTGTTTTCGTGTGTCTGCCTTGTCTGCTACGCTTGCTGGAGGCTCGGTGAGGTAACCGTTAAGCAAGCGTTCGCGTCCTCTGTTTCATGTTTGTCTGTCGATGGTTAGTTAGGCGTGCTTGTCTCTATTGTGCTTATCACGTGGAGACCGCGCATAACCGTGTGCACTGTTGCGAATGAGTGCGGTGTTCGCGGTTAGCTAGCGTTTGTTGTTTTCCGCATCTTCTCATTGTATTATTTACTGTGCCTTTGCTACCCTGGTATTCTGTCCTGATCTGCCTTGTGTCACGTCTGGCGATTGCACCTCTCGCGATCGCGTTCCTATTTCATATCTGCTGTTGTGTGTGCGCGGTCGCGGGGTGGCGACTGGATTGGCGCACACACATACAACCTGTCCCTTTGCTCGTTCTCATTCGCAATCGCCTCTCTTGCGATTGCGTTCTGCGCTTCGTACAATTCCTGTCTGGCATTTGTGGAGGTACAGAGGATTGGTTCCTCTGCACTCCCCAGCGCCATCTGCCGACAGGAATTTCCCTCTATAGGTGCGTAGCACCTTTTGCTGGGTGCCTGCAATTACACGTTTGTGGAGGATTTCCGCCGTGTCAGCGCACGCGTTGTGCGCTGATCACGGAGAAAGTTCCACAATCGTTACACCTACAAACTCAGGTTAAGAATAAACATGCAGTCCCTATCTCCTTTGTTATCCTGGAGATTACCTATACATTATTTTTGACAAAATGTGCATTTGCCCTAATACCCAAAGAACCTTGGTAAAGGCCTTCTCTATATCCAAGGAAATGAGGTGAGAATGCCTTTCGATAGTGCTTGATTCATTTAATAATGTTATTCATTCTCATTTTGTCTTTTTTTTGCATCCTAATGTATTAGTTTAGTAATATTTGCTTTTGCCTAATTATGCTGAGTTAATTTTGGGAATGTAAGGCTTCAGCTTCATTGCTGAATGGATTAGAAGACGGACCGGTCGGGGCAATGGTATTGATGCTGAAGGAAAGTGAACGCACATAGAGTGATGTAAATTTACTAGGTGCACCATTTCATAATAACTTTTAGGTTATTTTTTCCAATTAAAGGAGACCTGTAATGCAGTAATAAAAAAAAATTTAACTTACCTGGATCTTCTATCGGGCCCCTGCCAACGTCCTGTGCAGCGCCTGGACAAAATCATCCTCTCATCCCCCACCGTGGCTCCATTTTGGTTTGGCAGTCGGCGGGCCACTGCGCCTGCATGGCCCTAACTGTGCGCACCCTCGCTCAAGTTACTGGGAGCATCCTGTGCAGGTGCAGTACGAAGATTTTTCGTACTGCGCCTGCGAAAAACTCGCCTAGCAACGGGAGCATAAACGAGAATACGCGCAGCCAGGGCCGCACAGCAGTAGTTGGCATCAACTTGAAAGTTGGTGAATCCGAAATGGAGCCACGACAGGGACCGAAGGTTCGTTCTGTCCCGTGCAGGAACAGGAGATCTGCAAGGGGGCCGGTAGAAGCCCCAGGTAAGTTCAACTTTTTTTTATTTTTTTATACTGCATTACAGGTTTCCATTAAGGTTGCTGTATGGCAATCATTTAATCTACCATTCAGGTGAGGTGTGGCATGGCTATGAGGGGCAAAGGAGGAGGCCATGCATGGAAGAGGATATTTGAAATGTAAAAAAAAAAAATGAAGATGCAACAGTTGGGTGTGAAACTGCTGGTCACCCTTTTACTAGTTTTAAAAAAAGACCTATATGTTGGAAATTAAACATTGCTTTCATTTTTACTTTTTTTTCAAATTTCCTCCGTCACCTACAATCAGCAAAAACTGCAACAGATACGTATTTCTTTAGACTGTAAGCTCACAAGAGCATGGTTCTCTTTCCTTTACGTCTTTAAAGAGAATCTGTAACGTCAAAACGTCCCCTGGGGGGTACTCACCTCGGGTGGGGGAAGCCTCCGGATCCTAATGAGGCTTCCCACGCCGTCCTCCATCCCTCAGGGGTCTCGCTGCAGCCCTCCGTGAAAGATGACGTCAATATTTACCTTCCCGGCTCCTGTGCAGGCGCTCTGATGGCTGTCGGCTCCGAAGTAGGCGGAAATACCCGATCGCAGTCGGGTCTGCTCTACTGCGCAGGCGCAAGTTTCCGGCGCCTGCGCAGTAGAGCGGACCCGGCTGAGATCGGGTATTTCCGTGTAGTTCGGAGACGAAAGCAGCCACAGCACCCCCGCTGGAGCCAGCAAAGGTAAATATTGAATTTACAGTCGGGTCTGTTGCCGGCTGTTCGGAGGGCTGCAGCGAGACCCCCGTGGGACAGAGGACAGCGTGGGAAGCCTCATTAGGATCCGGAGGCTTCCCCCACCCGAGGTGTGTACCCCCCAGGGGATGTTTTTGAGGTTTCAGAGTCTCTTTAAGGTTGATGTTCATTGTTGTTAATTACTATAGATTTGTCACTATGATTTGTTATATTGTCTACCATCTCTGTATAACGCTTGTGCACAATAATACTGTTGCCTTGAGGTCTTATTCACAGAAGCCTCTGTTATAAATATAGCATGCTGTGTATGAGTGAGTGGCTCAGAGTGGGCCACTGGACATTGTGGTCACATGGAGACAGAGGTGGCACAGAGGCATACCTCCCTGTTACGGCTGCTCTTAGCAGCAGACTTGATAGATCACAATGTGCAGCAGAACTGAGACGGAAACCAATGAATGTGAAATAAACAGTTTTATTGTCAATCAGTGCAATTATATACAAATTAGCAAATGGTAAATCCCACAGTGCAACCCACATAAACACAGCAATCCTAACTAACTAACTATACAACAATATACAGAAATATTTACAGACCAGGCGGAACAGCAGACAAGGGCAAGGCAAATCAGAGTCAGAGTAAGCAAAGAACATAAACCAGGAGATCAGATCAGAGCAGAGCTTCTCAGAGCAGGGAGCACAGAACACAGCGATCAGGACAGTTAAGCTGAACTGAGGTTCTGGCAAGGTTCTGAGGCGGGTGGAGTCCTTAAATGCAAATCCCATCAGATGATGCATAATTGTCCAGGATAGATAGCATGAGGGCCACCTGCTGGTGAATGATAGAATTACTACTGTCCAGATGCAGAGAGCCACCAGCAGGTGAACCAGGAAACTGCAGGCAAAGAAATGTCCATGACATGCTGCACAATGCCACCTGCTGGTGATAGATGTTAGCACAGTCCCGAAACCAAGTGCCACCAGCAGGTGCAACCACACAGAGCCGGATTCCTAACATAACCCCCCCCTTTAGGAGCGGCCTCAGGACGCTCCACAATGTTCTTACAAATCCTCCACCAGAAACACAAAAAACAGCAGGAAATAAAATAAGCAGCAAATGCCAAGACTGGGTGGGCAGGGAGGGAAATAATTCAAAAATAAATATTACCGGATCCGGCTGGGTGACAGGAGTATTTGAAAACTGGATGACAGGAAACTGAAAAGTCTTAATAGAAGACGGAAGGAAAATGTCAGGCAGGACCACAGACAAGAGGCTAACAGGTGGAACATCAGGCCAGGCAGTGAACTGGATCCCCTCAGTCTGGGCAGCAGTGAACTGGATCCCCTCAGTCTGGGCAGCAGACCGGATCACCCCAGGCTGGGCGGCAGGCCGAATCGCCTCAGGCTGGGCAAGCAGGATCGCCTCAGGCTGGGCAGGCAGGATCGCCTCAGGCTGGGCGGCAGGCAGGATCACCTCAGGCTGGGCGGCAGGCAGGATCACCTCAGGCTGGGCGGCAGGCAGGATCACCTCAGGCTGGGCGGCAGGCAGGATCACCTCAGGCTGGGCGACAGGCAGGATCACCTCAGGCTGGGCGGCAGGCAGGATCACCTCAGGCTGGGCGGCAGGCAGGATCACCTCAGGCTGGGCGGCAGGCAGGATCACCTCAGGCTGGGCAGCAGGCAGGATCCCTTCAGGAGGAGGAGCAGACTGGATGCCATCAGGAATAGGAGCAGGCTGGGAACCACCCAGAGGAACAGCAGCGGAAGACTGTAATTGCTGGACAGCAGCAGCAGAAGTCCTTAGTGGCTGGGCAGCAGAAACAAAAGTCTCTTGTGGCTGGGCAGCAGAAACAAAAGTCTCTTGTGGCTGGGCAGCAGAAGCAGAAGTCTCTTGTGGCTGGGCAGCAGAAGTCTCTTGTGGCTGGGCAGCAGAAGTCTCTTGTGGCTGGGCAGCAGAAGTCTCTTGTGGCTGGGCAGCAGAAGTCTCTTGTGGCTGGGCAGCAGAAGTCTCTTGTGGCTGGGCAGCAGAAGTCTCTTGTGGCTGGGCAGCAGAAGTCTCTTGTGGCTGGGCAGCAGAAGTCTCTTGTGGCTGGGCAGCAGAAGTCTCTTGTGGCTGGGCAGCAGAAGTCTCTTGTGGCTGGGCAGCAGAAGTCTCTTGTGGCTGGGCAGCAGAAGTCTCTTGTGGCTGGGCAGCAGAAGTCTCTTGTGGCTGGGCAGCAGAAGTCTCTTGTGGCTGGGCAGCAGAAGTCTCTTTTGGCTGGGCAGCAGAAGTCTCTTGTGGCTGGGCAGCATAAGCAGAAGTCTCTTGAGGCTGGGCAGCATAAGCAGAAGTCTCTTGAGGCTGGGCAGCATAAGCAGAAGTCTCTTGAGGCTGGGCAGCATAAGCAGAAGTCTCTTGTGGCAGGGCAACAGACCGGTTGGCAGCAGGCAGGGCAACAGACCGGTTGGCAGCAGGCAGGGCAACAGACTGGTTGGCAACAGGCATGGCAACAGGCATGGCAACAGACTGGTTGGCAACAGGCATGGCAACAGACTGGTTGGCAACAGGCATGGCAACAGACTGGTAGGCAGTTGGGAGGGCATTAGACTGGTTGACAGCTGGCGAAGAACCTGGCTGGGCCGTTGGCTGAGCACCTGGCTGGGCCGTTGGCTGAGCACCTGGCTGGGCCATTGGCTGAGCACCTGGCTGGGCCGTTGGCTGAGCACCTGGCTGGGCCGTTGGCTGAGCACCTGGCTGGGCCGTTGGCTGAGCACCTGGCTGGGCCGTTGGCTGAGCACCTGGCTGGGCCGTTGGCTGAGCACCTGGCTGGGCCGTTGGCTGAGCACCTGGCTGGGCCGTTGGCTGAGCACCTGGCTGGGCCGTTGGCTGAGCACCTGAGCACCTGGCTGGGCCGTTGGCTGAGCACCTGGCTGGGCCGTTGGCTGAGCACCTGGCTGGGCCGTTGGCTGAGCACCTGGCTGGGCCGTTGGCTGAGCACCTGGCTGGGCCGTTGGCTGAGCACCTGGCTGGGCCGTTGGCTGAGCACCTGGCTGGGCCGTTGGCTGAGCACCTGGCTGGGCCGTTGGCTGAGCACCTGGCTGGGCCGTTGGCTGAGCATCTGGCTGGGCCGTTGGCTGAGCATCTGGCTGGGCCGTTGGCTGAGCACCTTCCTGTGCGGGCTGGAGCAGGGCCTGTGCGGGCTGGAGCAGGGCCTGTGCGGGCTGGAGCAGGGCCTGTGCAGGCTGGAGCAGGGCCTGTGCGGGCTGGAGCAGGGCCTGTGCGGGCTGGAGCAGGGCCTGTGCGGGCTGGAGCAGGGCCTGTGCGGGCTGGATGCAAGCCTGTGCGGGCTGGATGCAAGCGTCTGCAGGCTGGATACAATTTTCTGCAAGATGAGTACAATGTCCTGCAGGCTGAAACAAAGTCTCTGTAGGCTGCATGCAAGTATCTGCAGATGGCTGGATGCAAAGTTCTGCATGCGGCTGGGTGCAAGCGTCTGCAGGCTGGATACAATTTTCTGCAAGATGAGTACAATGTTCTGCAGGCTGAAACAAAGTCTCTGTAGGCTGCATGCAAGTGTCTGCAGATGGCTGGATGCAAAGTTCTGCATGCGGCTGGGTGCAAGCGTCTGCAGGCTGGATACAATTTTCTGCAAGATGAGTACAATGTTCTGCAGGCTGAAACAAAGTCTCTGTAGGCTGCATGCAAGTGTCTGCAGATGGCTGGATGCAAAGTTCTGCATGCGGCTGGGTGCAAGAGTCTGCAGGCATCTGGAGGCAAGAGTCTGCAGGCATCTGGAGGCAAGAGTCTGCAGGCATCTGGAGGCAAGAGTCTGCAGGCATCTGGAGGCAAGAGTCTGCAGGCATCTGGAGGCAAGAGTCTGCAGGCATCTGGAGGCAAGAGTCTGCAGGCATCTGGAGGCAAGAGTCTGCAGGCATCTGGAGGCAAGAGTCTGCAGGCATCTGGAGGCAAGAGTCTGCAGGCATCTGGAGGCAAGAGTCTGCAGGCATCTGGAGGCAAGAGTCTGCAGGCATCTGGAGGCAAGAGTCTGCAGGCATCTGGAGGCAAGAGTCTGCAGGCATCTGGAGGCAAGAGTCTGCAGGCATCTGGAGGCAAGAGTCTGCAGGCATCTGGAGGCAAGAGTCTGCTGGCATCTGGAGGCAAGAGTCTGCTGGCATCTGGAGGCAAGAGTCTGCTGGCATCTGGAGGCAAGAGTCTGCTGGCATCTGGAGGCAAGAGTCTGCTGGCATCTGGAGGCAAGAGTCTGCTGGCATCTGGAGGCAAGAGTCTGCAGGCATCTGGAGGCAAGAGTCTGCAGGCATCTGGTGGCAAGAGTCTGCAGGCATCTGGTGGCAAGAGTCTGCAGGCATCTGGTGGCAAGAGTCTGCAGGCTGTACTGGAAAATGAGCAACTGATTGTATAGTCAGGGATGGAGACAGATCAAATGCTGCAGGTGTTGCAGACCCAGGTTCAATAGGCAGTACATGCTGAATGGAGGCAGTGGGAACATATTTTCTTTTATGCTTTGATCTCCCCTTTCTTTTAGCAACTGTGGGGCCTGCTGTATAAGAGACCAAATTATTTTCTGGGCTTACTGAGACTGTGTGCTGCAAGCTCTGATCAGCAGAAAAGGAAGGTAAGGAAGTAGACTGAGGAGTGGAAGAGGCAGAAAGCAGTCTTTGCCAGACAGAGATTAAAGTAAGAGCATCTTCATAGATACACAAACCCTGACAAACAAGAGAATATGCAGATTCTATACACTCCAACATTGCTTCATTACCTTTCCCCAAATATTGTTCCTCAAAATATACTGGATCCTCTTCTAATAAATACAATAATGATTGGATTTGGACTGGCTGTAGGGGTGCCGAGAAATCATCTGAAGGCAAATTGGACAGTGCTAAATCTACCCATATTTTAATTAAAGATTCTACTTCCTGACTACAAAATATTCCTTGGGCTACAAAGCCATGCACCAGATCAACTAAAGCCAGCAAGGATTCTCTGGGATGATCAGAGAAAAACTTCCTGCAGGAAAACTCATTTTCCTTTGCTAGCAATGCATAATATTGCACCTGATTGGGATACATTTCCAAAACTCAGGCTTGCTGCTGTGATCAGTGTGTGGCCAGAACCTACTGTTACGGCTGCTCTTAGCAGCAGACTTGATAGATCACAATGTGCAGCAGAACTGAGACGGAAACCAATGAATGTGAAATAAACAGTTTTATTGTCAATCAGTGCAATTATATACAAATTAGCAAATGGTAAATCCCACAGTGCAACCCACATAAACACAGCAATCCTAACTAACTAACTATACAACAATATACAGAAATATTTACAGACCAGGCGGAACAGCAGACAAGGGCAAGGCAAATCAGAGTCAGAGTAAGCAAAGAACATAAACCAGGAGATCAGATCAGAGCAGAGCAGAGCTTCTCAGAGCAGGGAGCACAGAACACAGCGATCAGGACAGCCAAGCTGAACTGAGGTTCTGGCAAGGTTCTGAGGCGGGTGGAGTCCTTAAATGCAAATCCCATCAGATGATGCATAATTGTCCAGGATAGATAGCATGAGGGCCACCTGCTGGTGAATGATAGAATTACTACTGTCCAGATGCAGAGAGCCACCAGCAGGTGAACCAGGAAACTGCAGGCAAAGAAATGTCCATGACATGCTGCACAATGCCACCTGCTGGTGATAGATGTTAGCACAGTCCCGAAACCAAGTGCCACCAGCAGGTGCAACCACACAGAGCCGGATTCCTAACACTCCCAACATTTTAAATCTAGGAATCGGGACACTTAGGCCACACCCCTAACCACGCCCGCTCCCCCGTCACACCTACCATAAAAAAAAATTGAATTTTTTTTCAATTAATAATATCCCCTAATAATTTTTTTAATACATATCTCCCCCATATATGATGAGGAGGAGGGTGTCCGTGGGTGGGTGGGTGAGGAGGAGGGTGCCAATGCAAGAAAAAAATGATCAAGGCGCCAGCCGCGGGTAAGTGGGATGCGGGACACGTGCATCCCATTACTACCTCCCTCCCTTGGAATCTGCCCCCCCCTGTGTCTCCCCCCTGTTTGCAGAGTGCGCAGCTAAGCGGAGCGGGCTGTCAGCTTACCGATATCCATGGACGCATACCACCATCTTGCTTCCTCCTTCCTGTGACGTCACAGGAAGCAGATTGAAGCCGGACATCGGTATGCGTCCATGGATACCGGTAAGCTGACAGCCCCCTCCGCTTAGCTGGGCACTCTGCAAACAGGGGGGAGACACAGAGGGGGCAGATTCCAAGGGAGGGAGGTAGTAATGGGATGCACGTGTCCCGCATCCCACTTACCCGCGGCTGGCGCCTTGATCATTTTTTTTCCACCCTCACTGCCCACTGCTGCCCGGGACTTGAGGGGCTCATACCGTGATAGCGGGAGAGCCCCCCAAAATCGTGACAGACCTGACGAAAACGGGACGGTTGGGCCCTATGCAGAGGGGGTCCCTGAATGTGCACAAGAACTTAGTGGAGGCAGAGTGGAGCAGAGGTGGTAGAGAGGGGACACAGTAAAGGCACAGAGGGGGCAATCTGACACCTTTAGGAGAAATGTGGGGGACATTGTAGCCACATCATTGTGCAGTTTAGGCACAATGTGGAAGAGATGGCACAAAGGGGGAAACTGAAGGCACAAGAGGGCACAGAAGAGGTACAAAGTTGGCACAGTGCTCTGACTTACCTACAAACTCAGGTTAAGAATAAACGTGCAGTCCCTATCTCCTTTGTTATCCTGGAGATTACCTATACATTATTTTTGACAAAATGTGCATTTGCCCTAATACCCAAAGAACCTTGGTAAAGGCCTTCTCTATATCCAAGGAAATGAGGTGAGAATGCCTTTTGATAGTGCTTGATTCATTTAATAATGTTATTCATTCTCATTTTGTCTTTTTTTTGCATCCTAATGTATTAGTTTAGTAATATTTGCTTTTGCCTAATTATGCTGAGTTAATTTTGGGAATGTAAGGCTTCAGCTTCATTGCTGAATAGATTAGAAGACGGACCGGTCGGGGCAATGGTATTGACGCTGAAGGAAAGTGAACGCACAAAGAGTGATGTAAATTTACTAGGTGCACCATTTCATAATAACTTTTAGGTTATTTTTTTCCAATTAAAGGAGACCTGTAAAGCAGTAATAAAAAAAAAATTGAACTTACCTGGATCTTCTATCGGGCCCCTGCCAACGTCCTGTGCAGCGCCTGGACAAAATCATGCTCTCATCCCCCACCGCGGCTCCATTATGATTTGGCAGTCGGCGGGCCACTGCGCCTGCATGGCCCTAACTGTGCGCACCCTCACTCAAGTTACTGGGAGCATCCTGTGCAGGTGCAGTACGAAGATTTTTCGTACTGCGCCTGCATAGAACTCGCCTAGCAACGGGAGCATAAACGAGAATACGCGCAGCCAGGGCCGCACAGGAGTAGTTGGCATCAACTTGAAAGTTGGTGAATCCGAAACGGAGCTGCGACAGGGACCGAAGGTTCGTTCTGTCCCGTGCAGGAACAGGACATCTGCAAGGGGGCCGGTAGAAGCTAGTGTTGGGCGAACATCTAGATGTTCGGGTTCGGGCCGAACAGGCCGAACATGTCCGCGATGTTCGGGTGTTCGACCCGAACTCCGAACATAATGGAAGTCAATGGGGACCCGAACTTTTGTGCTTTGTAAAGCCTCCTTACATGCTACATACCCCAAATTTACAGGGTATGTGCACCTTGGGAGTGGGTACAAGAGGAAAAAAAAATTTAGCAAAAAGAGCTTATAGTTTTTGAGAAAATCGATTTTAAAGTTTCAAAGGGAAAACTGTCTTTTAAATGCGGGAAATGTCTGTTTTCTTTGCACAGGTAACATGCTTTTTGTCGGCATGCAGTCATAAATGTAATACATATAAGAGGTTCCAGGAAAAGGGACCGGTAATGCTAACCCAGCAGCAGCACACGTGATGGAACAGGAGGAGGGTGGCGCAGGAGGAGAAGGCCACGCTTTGAGACACAACAACCCAGGCCTTGCATGAGGACAAGAAGCGTGCGGATAGCATGCTTTGTACCACCATGCAGTCATAAATGTAATAAAGATAAGTGGTTCAATAAACAGGGACCACGCGGCAACGCTAACCCAGCAGCAGCACACGTGATGGAACAGGAGGAGGCGCAGGAGGAGAAGGCCACGCTTTGTGAGACACAACAACCCAGGCCTTGCATGAGGACAAAAAGCGTGCGGAGAGCATGCTTTGTACCGCCATGTAGTCATAAATGTAATAAAGATAAGAGGTTCAATAAACAGGGACCACGCGGCAACGCTAACCCAGCAGCAGCAGCAGCAGCAGCACACGTGATGGAACAGGAGGAGGCGCAGGAGGAGAAGGCCACGCTTTGTGAGACACAACAACCCAGGCCTTGCATGAGGACAAAAAGCGTGCGGATAGCATGCTTTGTACCGCCATGTAGTCATAAATGTAATAAAGATAAGAGGTTCCATAAACAGGGACCGGCAACGGTAACCCAGCAGCAGCAGCAGCAGCAGCAGCACACGTGATGGAACAGGAGGAGGCGCAGGAGGAGAAGGCCACGCTTTGTGAGACACAACAACCCAGGCCTTGCATGAGGACAAAAAGCGTGCGGATAGCATGCTTTGTACCGCCATGTAGTCATAAATGTAATAAAGATAAGAGGTTCAATAAACAGGGACCACGCGGCAACGCTAACCCAGCAGCAGCAGCAGCAGCAGCACACGTGATGGAACAGGAGGAGGCGCAGGAGGAGAAGGCCACGCTTTGTGAGACACAACAACCCAGGCCTTGCATGAGGACAAAAAGCGTGCGGATAGCATGCTTTGTACCGCCATGTAGTCATAAATGTAATAAAGATAAGAGGTTCCATAAACAGGGACCACGCGGCAACGGTAACCCAGCAGCAGCAGCAGCAGCACACGTGATGGAACAGGAGGAGGCGCAGGAGGAGAAGGCCACGCTTTGTGAGACACAACAACCCAGGCCTTGCATGAGGACAAAAAGCGTGCGGATAGCATGCTTTGTACCACCATGCAGTCATAAATGTAATAAAGATAAGTGGTTCAATAAACAGGGACCACGCGGCAACGCTAACCCAGCAGCAGCACACGTGATGGAACAGGAGGAGGCGCAGGAGGAGAAGGCCACGCTTTGTGAGACACAACAACCCAGGCCTTGCATGAGGACAAAAAGCGTGCGGATAGCATGCTTTGTACCGCCATGTAGTCATAAATGTAATAAAGATAAGAGGTTCCATAAACAGGGACCGGCAACGGTAACCCAGCAGCAGCAGCAGCAGCAGCAGCACACGTGATGGAACAGGAGGAGGCGCAGGAGGAGAAGGCCACGCTTTGTGAGACACAACAACCCAGGCCTTGCATGAGGACAAAAAGCGTGCGGATAGCATGCTTTGTACCGCCATGTAGTCATAAATGTAATAAAGATAAGAGGTTCAATAAACAGGGACCACGCGGCAACGCTAACCCAGCAGCAGCAGCAGCAGCAGCACACGTGATGGAACAGGAGGAGGCGCAGGAGGAGAAGGCCACGCTTTGTGAGACACAACAACCCAGGCCTTGCATGAGGACAAAAAGCGTGCGGATAGCATGCTTTGTACCGCCATGTAGTCATAAATGTAATAAAGATAAGAGGTTCCATAAACAGGGACCACGCGGCAACGGTAACCCAGCAGCAGCAGCAGCAGCACACGTGATGGAACAGGAGGAGGCGCAGGAGGAGAAGGCCACGCTTTGTGAGACACAACAACCCAGGCCTTGCATGAGGACAAAAAGCGTGCGGATATAGCAGCAATGCTTTTTGCCGCCATGCAGTCATAAATGTAATACAGATGAGAGGTTCAATAAACAGGGACCGGAAACGCTAAACCATCCCAGATGTTCATCGGTCATGTTACTTGGTTGGGGTCCAGGAGTGTTGCGTAGTCGTTTCCAATCCAGGATTGATTCATTTTAATTTGAGTCAGACGGTCTGCATTTTCTGTGGAGAGGCGGATACGCCGATCTGTGATGATGCCTCCGGCAGCACTGAAACAGCGTTCCGACATAACGCTGGCTGCCGGGCAAGCCAGCACCTCTATTGCGTACATTGCCAGTTCGTGCCAGGTGTCTAGCTTCATGCCCGGTTTCAGGTCCAGCGGTGCCAGCCACAAATCCGTCTGTTCCTTTATTCCCCTCCAAATTTCCTCCCCTGTGTGCTGCTTATCCCCAAGGCAGATCAGCTTCAGCAACGCTTGCTGACGCATGCCAACAGCTGTGCTGCACTGCTTCCACGATCCTACTGCTGCTGGTGCTGGGTTAGCATTTCCGGATGAGGTACAGCTTTGAGATGCGTTGGAGGAGAAGGAGTCAGAGAGGTAGGTGCTGCTGTTGTTATCCAGCTGTTTGCGGCGTGGGCAACACCCGCGCCGTAGCAGGTGAGGAATCGCTGCCAGGCTCCACAAGGTTCACCCAGTGCGCGGTAAGGGAGATGTATCGACCCTGGCCGAACGCACTCGTCCAGGTGTCAGTGGTGAGGTGAACCTTGCAGGCAACGGCATTCTTCAAGCTTCGGGTTATTTAGCTGACCACGTGCTCATGCAACTCAGGCACTGCAGAGCGCGCAAAGTGGTAGCGGCTGGGAACAACGTAACGTGGGATGGCCACTGACATCATGCCCTTGAAGCTGTTTGTCTCCACCACTCGATATGGCAGCATTTCGCAGGCCAGAAGCTTGGCTATGCTGGCTGGCTGTTACTGCCACGGCCCGGGGGTCATTTGCTGGCAATTTCCTCTTGTGCTCAAACATCTCAGAGACAGACAACTCAACCGTAGCGCTGCACACCGAAGGGCTGTTGGTTGTTGTGTTTGATGAACACTGGGAGACTTTAAGAGCACTAGTCCGGAAAGTGACAGTGTCAGCATCGTCTGATGTTTGTGAATGTTGTGAACCACGCAATGGCTGGGCTACTGCTGCTGCTGAGGCGGGTCTGGTGGTGAGTCTGGTGAACCCAAGGGAGGCAGTGTTGCTGGTGGTACCCTGTCCTGCCGCGTTTGCCCACAGAGTGGGATGTTTGGATAGAATGTGGCGGCTCATGCTGGTGGTGGAGAGGTTGTTAATACTTTTCCCCCTGCTCAGGCGGGTCTTGCACACCTTGCAAATCGCCATGGTAACATCCTCAGTGCAGTCTTCAAAGAAAGCCCAGACTTTAACTGGCTGAGGACTCGGACCTCGTGCGTGATGTGCTGGTGCTGCTTAACCCACTGCTGGACGCTTGAGAGGTCATCCAAGTAATTATCTGGTCCTGTTCTTTTGGATCTGTGAGGGTTGTTGTCCTGGACAACATGGGCAGTATTGAGTGGGTTTTCTTGGGTGCTCCCCTGTGGCCTGTACGTGAACCGTCAGGGGAAACACCTCTTCCCTTGCCCCTCCCTCTTTCACCGGATTTCTTCCTCATTTCACTTATCCTTAAAGTACACGCTGACTGGCAGCAGTACAGTGGCAGTACAGAAATGCTATACAGTGGTGGGTGAGCGGTGTACCACTATTGTCAGCAGTGACACAGAGCACAATGCTATACAGTGGCGGGTGAGCGGTGTACTACTGTTCCCAGCAGACACAGAGTGGAAGTAAACACAATGCTATATAGTGTGGCTGAGCCGTGTACACAGAGTGGCATTAAACACAATGCTATATAGTCTGCTATATAGTCACCCCGAACAGGGTGATGTTCTGCAGAACCCGAACAGTGGCAAACACTGTTCGCCCAACACTACTGGGAGGGAACGCAGATTTTAGTACCTAAACACACGATACAACATGTTTTCCGGGGTCGGACTCTGAGGCACATACAGATGGTCCCGATCATCATCCTCATCATACAACTCTTCTCCTGAGTCTGACCCACCCACCACCTCTGCCACCCCAACATCCCCAGACACAGACCCCTCATCGTCCTCAACATTAACTTGGGATGCTGGCCTGAGCCAGACCTCCTCCTCCACATCAGGCCCCATCATCTCCTCAATGGCAGCCCTCATTAATCGCTCTGGCGACGGACTGATGGACACAACGTTCTCCTCCGGGGAGGGCTGCTGCTGACCACTGGCTGCTGGGGTGGATGTTATAGCTTGCGTGGGGCGTTGGCTGTTGCTGTTGTTGGGAGTGCTGCTCACAGCGGAGGTCTCTGGGGAACTCATGTTGAGCTCATATAGTGGTTGACGGTGAGTGGAGTATTACTGATCCCAGCAATATACACACTGACTGGCAGAGTACGCAATGCTATATAGTGTGGCTGAGCGGTGTACACAGAGTGGCAGTAAACACAATGCTATATAGTCTGGCTGAGCGAGCGGTGTACTACTGTTCCCAGCAGAATCAGAGTGGCAGTAAACAATGGTATATAGTCTGGCTGAGCGGTGTACACAGAGTGTCAGTAAACAATGGTATATAGTCTGGCTGAGCGAGCGGTGTACTACTGTTCCCAGCAGAATCAGAGTGGCAGTAAACAATGGTATATAGTCTGGCTGAGCGGTGTACACAGAGTGTCAGTAAACAATGGTATATAGTCTGGCTGAGCGGTGTACACACAATGCTATATAGTCTGCTATATAGTGTCAGTAAACAATGGTATATAGTCTGGCTGAGCGAGCGGTGTACTACTGTTCCCAGCAGAATCAGAGTGGCAGTAAACAATGGTATATAGTCTGGCTGAGCGGTGTACACAGAGTTTCAGTAAACAATGGTATATAGTCTGGCTGAGCGGTGTACACAGAGTGTCAGTAAACAATGGTATATAGTCTGGCTGAGCGGTGTACACAGAGTGGCAGTAAACACAATGCTATATAGTCTGGCTGAGCGAGCGGTGTACTACTGTTCCCAGCAGAATCAGAGTGGCAGTAAACAATGGTATATAGTCTGGCTGAGCGGTGTACACAGAGTGTCAGTAAACAATGGTATATAGTCTGGCTGAGCGGTGTACACAGAGTGTCAGTAAACAATGGTATATAGTCTGGCTGAGCGGTGTACACAGAGTGGCAGTAAACACAATGCTATATACTCTGGCTGAGCGAGCGGTGTACTACTGTTCCCAGCAGACACAGAACAGTGAACAGAATGCTATATAGTGTGGCTGAGCGAGCGGTGTACCACTATTCCCAGCAGACACAGAACAGTGAACAGAATGCTATATAGTGTGGCTGAGCGGGCGGTGTACCACTATTCCCAGCAGACACAGAACAGTGAACAGAATGCTATATAGTGTGGATGAGCGAGCGGTGTACCACTATTCCCAGCAGACACAGAACAGTAAACAGAATGCTATATAGTGTGGCTGAGCGAGCGGTGTACCACTATTCCCAGCAGACACAGAACAGTGAACAGAATGCTATATAGTGTGGCTGAGCGGGCGGTGTACCACTATTCCCAGCAGACACAGAACAGTGAACAGAATGCTATATAGTGTGGATGAGCGAGCGGTGTACCACTATTCCCAGCAGACACAGAACAGTAAACAGAATGCTATATAGTGTGGCTGAGCGAGCGGTGTACCACTATTCCAAGCAGACACAGAACAGTGAACAGAATGCTATATAGTGTGGCTGAGCGAGCGGTGTACCACTATTCCCAGCAGACACAGAGTGGCAGTAAACAGAATGCTATATAGTGTGGCTGAGCGAGGTACACAGAGTGGCAGTAAACAGAATGCTATATAGTGTGGCTGAGCAAGCGGTGTACTACTATTCCCAGCAGACACAGAGTGGCAGTAAACAGAATGCTATATAGTGTGGCTGAGCGAGGTACACAGAGTGGCAGTAAACAGAATGCTATATAGTGTGGCTGAGCAAGCGGTGTACTACTGTTCCCAGCAGTGACACAATGACAGGGGGGACCCTGGCTAGCGTGGCTGGAGCGCGAACTACCCTGCCTGCCTACCCAAAGCTAAACCCACAGACAAATGGCGGAGATATGACGTGGTTCGGGTATTTATTTACCCGAACCACGTGACCGTTCGGCCAATCAGAGCGCGTTCGGGTCCGAACCACGTGACCCGTTCGGCCAATCACAGCGCTAGCCGAACGTTCGGGGAACGTTCGGCCATGCGCTCTTAGTTCGGCCATATGGCCGAACGGTTTGGCCGAGCACCGTCAGGTGTTCGGCCGAACTCGAACATCACCCGAACAGGGTGATGTTCTGCAGAACCCGAACAGTGGCGAACACTGTTCGCCCAACACTAGTAGAAGCCCCAGGTAAGTACAACTTTTTTTTATTTTTTTATACTGCATTACAGGTTTCCATTAAGGTTGCTGTATGGCAATCATTTAATCTACCATTCAGGTGAGGTGTGGCATGGCTATGAGGGGCAACGGAGGAGGCCATGCGTGGAAGAGGATATTTGAAATGTAAAAAAAAAATGAAGATGCAACAGTTGGGTGTGAAACTGCTGGTCACCCTTTTACTAGTTTTAAAAAAGACCTATGTGTTGGAAATTAAACATTGCTTTCATTTATACTTTTTTTCACTTTTCAAATTTCCTCCTTCACCTACAATCAGCAAAAACTGCAACAGATACGTATTTCTTTAGACTGTAAGCTCACAAGAGCATGTTTCTCTTTCCTTTATGTCTTTAAGGTTGATGTTCATTGTTGTTAATTACTATAGATTTGTCACTATGATTTGTTATATTGTCTACCATCTCTGTATAACGCTTGTGCACAATAATACGGTTGCCATGAGGTCTTATTCACAGAAGCCTCTGTTATAAATATAGCATGCTGTGTATGAGTAAGTGGCTCAGAGTGGGCCACTGGACATTGTGGTCACATGGAGACAGAGGTGGCACAGAGGGGGTCCCTGAATGTGCACAAGAACTTAGTGGAGGCAGAGTGGAGCAGAGGTGGTAGAGAGGGGGCACAGTAAAGGCACAGAGGGGGCAATCTGGCACCTTTAGGAGAAATGTGGGGGACATTGTAGGTACATCATGGTGCAGTGGAGGCACCAGGTGGAAGAGGTGGCACAAAGGGGGAAACTGAAGGCACAAGAGGGCACAGAAGAGGTACAAAGTTGGCATAGTGCTCTGACTTACCTACAAACTCAGGTTAAGAATAAACGTGCAGTCCCTATCTCCTTTGTTATCCTGGAGATTACCTATACATTATTTTTGACAAAATGTGCATTTGCCCTAATACCCAAAGAACCTTGGTAAAGGCCTTCTCTATATCCAAGGAAATGAGGTGAAAATGCCTTTCGATAGTGCTTGATTCATTTAATAATGTTATTCATTCTCATTTTGTCTTTTTTTTGCATCCTAATGTATTAGTTTAGTAATATTTGCTTTTGCCTAATTATGCTGAGTTAATTTTGGGAATGTAAGGCTTCAGCTTCATTGCTGAATAGATTAGAAGACGGACCGGTCGGGGCAATGGTATTGACGCTGAAGGAAAGTGAACGTACATAGAGTGATGTAAATTTACTAGGTGCACCATTTCATAATAACTTTTAGGTTATTTTTTTCCAATTAAAGGAGACCTGTAAAGCAGTAATAAAAAAAATTTTTAACTTACCTGGATCTTCTATCGGGCCCCTGCCAACGTCCTGTGCAGCGCCTGGACAAAATCATCCTCTCATCCCCCACCGCGGCTCTATTATGATTTGGCAGTCGGCGGGCCACTGCGCCTGCATGGCCCTAACTGTGCACCCTCGCTCAAGTTACTGGGAGCATCCTGCGCAGGTGCAGTACAAAGATTTTTCGTACTGCGCCTGCATAGAACTCGCCTAGCAACGGGAGCATAAACGAGAATACGCGCAGCCAGGGCCGCACAGGAGTAGTTGGCATCAACTTGAAAGTTGGTGAATCCGAAACGGAGCTGCGACAGGGACCGAAGGTTCGTTCTGTCCCGTGCAGGAACAGGACATCTGCAAGGGGGCCGGTAGAAGCCCCAGGTAAGTTCAACTTTTTTTTATTTTTTTATACTGCATTACAGGTTTCCATTAAGGTTGCTGTATGGCAATCATTTAATCTACCATTCAGGTGAGGTGTGGCATGGCTATGAGGGGCAACGGAGGAGGCCATGCGTGGAAGAGGATATTTGAAATGTAAAAAAAAAATGAAGATGCAACAGTTGGGTGTGAAACTGCTGGTCACCCTTTTACTAGTTTTAAAAAAGACCTATGTGTTGGAAATTAAACATTGCTTTCATTTATACTTTTTTTCACTTTTCAAATTTCCTCCTTCACCTACAATCAGCAAAAACTGCAACAGATACGTATTTCTTTAGACTGTAAGCTCACAAGAGCATGGTTCTCTTTCCTTTATGTCTTTAAGGTTGATGTTCATTGTTGTTAATTACTATAGATTTGTCACTATGATTTGTTATATTGTCTACCATCTCTGTATAACGCTTGTGCACAATAATACGGTTGCCATGAGGTCTTATTCACAGAAGCCTCTGTTATAAATATAGCATGCTGTGTATGAGTAAGTGGCTCAGAGTGGGCCACTGGACATTGTGGTCACATGGAGACAGAGGTGGCACAGAGGGGGTCCCTGAATGTGCACAAGAACTTAGTGGAGGCAGAGTGGAGCAGAGGTGGTAGAGAGGGGGCACAGTAAAGGCACAGAGGGGGCAATCTGGCACCTTTAGGAGAAATGTGGGGGACATTGTAGGTACATCATTGTGCAGTTTAGGCACAAGGTGGAAGAGGTGGCACAAAGGGGGAAACTGAAGGCACAAGAGGGCACAGAAGAGGTACAAAGTTGGCATAGTGCTCTGACTTACCTACAAACTCAGGTTAAGAATAAACGTGCAGTCCCTATCTCCTTTGTTATCCTGGAGATTACCTATACATTATTTTTGACAAAATGTGCATTTGCCCTAATACCCAAAGAACCTTGGTAAAGGCCTTCTCTATATCCAAGGAAATGAGGTGAAAATGCCTTTCGATAGTGCTTGATTCATTTAATAATGTTATTCATTCTCATTTTGTCTTTTTTTTGCATCCTAATGTATTAGTTTAGTAATATTTGCTTTTGCCTAATTATGCTGAGTTAATTTTGGGAATGTAAGGCTTCAGCTTCATTGCTGAATAGATTAGAAGACGGACCGGTCGGGGCAATGGTATTGACGCTGAAGGAAAGTGAACGCACATAGAGTGATGTAAATTTACTAGGTGCACCATTTCATAATAACTTTTAGGTTATTTTTTTCCAATTAAAGGAGACCTGTAAAGCAGTAATAAAAAAAAAATTGAACTTACCTGGATCTTCTATCGGGCCCCTGCCAACGTCCTGTGCAGCGCCTGGACAAAATCATCCTCTCATCCCCCACCGCGGCTCTATTATGATTTGGCAGTCGGCGGGCCACTGCGCCTGCATGGCCCTAACTGTGCACCCTCGCTCAAGTTACTGGGAGCATCCTGCGCAGGTGCAGTACAAAGATTTTTCGTACTGCGCCTGCATAGAACTCGCCTAGCAACGGGAGCATAAACGAGAATACGCGCAGCCAGGGCCGCACAGGAGTAGTTGGCATCAACTTGAAAGTTGGTGAATCCGAAACGGAGCTGCGACAGGGACCGAAGGTTTGTTCTGTCCCGTGCAGGAACAGGACATCTGCAAGGGGGCCGGTAGAAGCCCCAGGTAAGTTCAACTTTTTTAAATTTTTTTATACTGCATTACAGGTTTCCATTAAGGTTGCTGTATGGCAATCATTTAATCTACCATTCAGGTGAGGTGTGGCATGGCAATGAGAGGCAACGGAGGAGGCCATGCGTGGAAGAGGATATTTGAAATGTAGAAAAAAAATGAAGATGCAACAGTTGGGTGTGAAACTGCTGGTCACCCTTTTACTAGTTTTAAAAAAGACCTATGTGTTAGAAATTAAACATTGCTTTCATTTTTACTTTTTTTTCACTTTTCAAATTTCCTCCTTCACCTACAATCAGCAAAAACTGCAACAGATACGTATTTCTTTAGACTGTAAGCTCACAAGAGCATGGTTCTCTTTCCTTTATGTCTTTAAGGTTGATGTTCATTGTTGTTAATTACTATAGATTTGTCACTATGATTTGTTATATTGTCTACCATCTCTGTATAACGCTTGTGCACAATAATTCGGTTGCCATGAGGTCTTATTCACAGAAGCCTCTGTTATAAATATAGCATGCTGTGTATGAGTAAGTGGCTCAGAGTGGGCCACTGGACATTGTGGTCACATGGAGACAGAGGTGGCACAGAGGGGGTCCCTGAATGTGCACAAGAACTTAGTGGAGGCAGAGTGGAGCAGAGGTGGTAGAGAGGGGACACAGTAAAGGCACAGAGGGGGCAATCTGGCACCTTTAGGAGAAATGTGGGGGACATTGTAGGCACATCATTGTGCAGTTTAGGCACCAGGTGGAAGAAGTGGTACAAAGGGGGAAACTGAAGGCACAAGAGGGCACAGAAGAGGTACAAAGTTGGCACAGTGCACTGACTTACCTACAAACTCAGGTTAAGAATAAACGTGCAGTCCCTATCTCCTTTGTTATCCTGGAGATTACCTATACATTATTTTTGACAAAATGTGCATTTGCCCTAATACCCAAAGAACCTTGGTAAAGGCCTTCTCTATATCCAAGGAAATGAGGTGAGAATGCCTTTCGATAGTGCTTGATTCATTTAATAATGTTATTCATTCTCATTTTGTCTTTTTTTTGCATCCTAATGTATTAGTTTAGTAATATTTGCTTTTGCCTAATTATGCTGAGTTAATTTTGGGAATGTAAGGCTTCAGCTTCATTGCTGAATGGATTAGAAGACGGACCGGTAGGGGCAATGGTATTGACGCTGAAGGAAAGAGAACGCACAAAGAGTGATGTAAATTTACTAGGTGCACCATTTCATAATAACTTTTAGGGTTTTTTTTCCAATTAAAGGAGACCTGTAATGCAGTAATAATTTTTTTTTAACTTACCTGGATCTTCTATCAGGCCCATGCCGACGTCCTGTGCCGCACGTGGACAAAATAATCCTCTCATCCCCCACCGCGGCTCCATTTTGGTTTGGCAGTCGACGGGCCACTGCGTCTGTATGGCCCTAACTGTGCGCACCCTTGCTCAAGTTACTGGGAGCATCCTGTGCAGGTGCAGTACGAAGATTTTTCGTACTGCGCCTGCATAGAACTCGCCTAGCAACGGGAGCATAAACGAGAATACGCGCAGCCAGGGCCGCACAGGAGTAGTTGGCATCAACTTGAAAGTTGGTGAATCCGAAACGGAGCCGTGACAGAGTCCGAAGGTTCGTTCTGTCCCGTGCAGAAACAGGACATCTGCAAGGGGGCCGGTAGAAGCCCCAGGTAAGTTCAACTTTTTTTTTATTTTTTTATACTGCATTACAGGTTTCCATTAAGGTTGCTGTATGGCAATCATTTAATCTACCATTCAGGTGAGGTGTGGCATGGCTATGAGGGGCAACGGAGGAGGCCATGCGTGGAAGAGGATATTTGAAATGTAAAAAAAAAAATGAAGATGCAACAGTTGGGTGTGAAACTGCTGGTCACCCTTTTATTAGTTTTAAAAAAGACCTATGTGTTGGAAATTAAACATTGCTTTCATTTATACTTTTTTTCACTTTTCAAATTTCCTCCTTCACCTACAATCAGCAAAAACTGCAACAGATACGTATTTCTTTAGACTGTAAGCTCACAAGAGCATGTTTCTCTTTCCTTTATGTCTTTAAGGTTGATGTTCATTGTTGTTAATTACTATAGATTTGTCACTATGATTTGTTATATTGTCTACCATCTCTGTATAACGCTTGTGCACAATAATACGGTTGCCATGAGGTCTTATTCACAGAAGCCTCTGTTATAAATATAGTATGCTGTGTATGAGTAAGTGGCTCAGAGTGGGCCACTGGACATTGTGGTCACATGGAGACAGAGGTGGCACAGAGGGGGTCCCTGAATGTGCATGGGACCTTAGTAGAGGCAGAATGGAGCAGAGGTGGTAGAGAGGGGACACAGTAAAGGCACAGAGGGGGCAATCTGGCACCTTTAGGAGAAATGTGGGGGACATTGTAGGTACATCATGGTGCAGTGGAGGCACCAGGTGGAAGAGGTGGCACAAAGGGGGAAACTGAAGGCACAAGAGGGCACAGAAGAGGTACAAAGTTGGCATAGTGCTCTGACTTACCTACAAACTCAGGTTAAGAATAAACATGCAGTCCCTATCTCCTTTGTTATCCTGGAGATTACCTATACATTATTTTTGACAAAATGTGCATTTGCCCTAATACCCAAAGAACCTTGGTAAAGGCCTTCTCTATATCCAAGGAAATGAGGTGAAAATGCCTTTCGATAGTGCTTGATTCATTTAATAATGTTATTCATTCTCATTTTGTCTTTTTTTTGCATCCTAATGTATTAGTTTAGTAATATTTGCTTTTGCCTAATTATGCTGAGTTAATTTTGGGAATGTAAGGCTTCAGCTTCATTGCTGAATAGATTAGAAGACGGACCGGTCGGGGCAATGGTATTGACGCTGAAGGAAAGTGAACGTACATAGAGTGATGTAAATTTACTAGGTGCACCATTTCATAATAACTTTTAGGTTATTTTTTTCCAATTAAAGGAGACCTGTAAAGCAGTAATAAAAAAAAAATTGAACTTACCTGGATCTTCTATCGGGCCCCTGCCAACGTCCTGTGCAGCGCCTGGACAAAATCATCCTCTCATCCCCCACCGCGGCTCTATTATGATTTGGCAGTCGGCGGGCCACTGCGCCTGCATGGCCCTAACTGTGCACCCTCGCTCAAGTTACTGGGAGCATCCTGCGCAGGTGCAGTACAAAGATTTTTCGTACTGCGCCTGCATAGAACTCGCCTAGCAACGGGAGCATAAACGAGAATACGCGCAGCCAGGGCCGCACAGGAGTAGTTGGCATCAACTTGAAAGTTGGTGAATCCGAAACGGAGCTGCGACAGGGACCGAAGGTTCGTTCTGTCCCGTGCAGGAACAGGACATCTGCAAGGGGGCCGGTAGAAGCCCCAGGTAAGTTCAACTTTTTTTTATTTTTTTATACTGCATTACAGGTTTCCATTAAGGTTGCTGTATGGCAATCATTTAATCTACCATTCAGGTGAGGTGTGGCATGGCTATGAGGGGCAACGGAGGAGGCCATGCGTGGAAGAGGATATTTGAAATGTAAAAAAAAAATGAAGATGCAACAGTTGGGTGTGAAACTGCTGGTCACCCTTTTACTAGTTTTAAAAAAGACCTATGTGTTGGAAATTAAACATTGCTTTCATTTATACTTTTTTTCACTTTTCAAATTTCCTCCTTCACCTACACCAGCAGTTTCACACCCAACTGTTGCATCTTCATTTTTTTTTTTACATTTCAAATATCCTCTTCCACGCATGGCCTCCTCCGTTGCCCCTCATAGCCATGCCACACCTCACCTGAATGGTAGATTAAATGATTGCCATACAGCAACCTTAATGGAAACCTGTAATGCAGATGCATTGTGTCACTATGATTTGTTATATTGTCTACCATCTCTGTATAACGCTTGTGCACAATAATACGGTTGCCATGAGGTCTTATTCACAGAAGCCTCTGTTATAAATATAGCATGCTGTGTATGAGTAAGTGGCTGAGAGTGGGCCACTGGACATTGTGGTCACATGGAGACAGAGGTGGCACAGAGGGGGTCCCTGAATGTGCACAAGAACTTAGTGGAGGCAGAGTGGAGCAGAGGTGGTAGAGAGGGGGCACAGTAAAGGCACAGAGGGGGCAATCTGGCACCTTTAGGAGAAATGTGGGGGACATTGTAGGTACATCATTGTGCAGTTTAGGCACAAGGTGGAAGAGGTGGCACAAAGGGGGAAACTGAAGGCACAAGAGGGCACAGAAGAGGTACAAAGTTGGCATAGTGCTCTGACTTACCTACAAACTCAGGTTAAGAATAAACGTGCAGTCCCTATCTCCTTTGTTATCCTGGAGATTACCTATACATTATTTTTGACAAAATGTGCATTTGCCCTAATACCCAAAGAACCTTGGTAAAGGCCTTCTCTATATCCAAGGAAATGAGGTGAAAATGCCTTTCGATAGTGCTTGATTCATTTAATAATGTTATTCATTCTCATTTTGTCTTTTTTTTGCATCCTAATGTATTAGTTTAGTAATATTTGCTTTTGCCTAATTATGCTGAGTTAATTTTGGGAATGTAAGGCTTCAGCTTCATTGCTGAATAGATTAGAAGACGGACCGGTCGGGGCAATGGTATTGACGCTGAAGGAAAGTGAACGCACATAGAGTGATGTAAATTTACTAGGTGCACCATTTCATAATAACTTTTAGGTTATTTTTTTCCAATTAAAGGAGACCTGTAAAGCAGTAATAAAAAAAAAATTGAACTTACCTGGATCTTCTATCGGGCCCCTGCCAACGTCCTGTGCAGCGCCTGGACAAAATCATCCTCTCATCCCCCACCGCGGCTCTATTATGATTTGGCAGTCGGCGGGCCACTGCGCCTGCATGGCCCTAACTGTGCACCCTCGCTCAAGTTACTGGGAGCATCCTGCGCAGGTGCAGTACAAAGATTTTTCGTACTGCGCCTGCATAGAACTCGCCTAGCAACGGGAGCATAAACGAGAATACGCGCAGCCAGGGCCGCACAGGAGTAGTTGGCATCAACTTGAAAGTTGGTGAATCCGAAACGGAGCTGCGACAGGGACCGAAGGTTTGTTCTGTCCCGTGCAGGAACAGGACATCTGCAAGGGGGCCGGTAGAAGCCCCAGGTAAGTTCAACTTTTTTTAATTTTTTTATACTGCATTACAGGTTTCCATTAAGGTTGCTGTATGGCAATCATTTAATCTACCATTCAGGTGAGGTGTGGCATGGCAATGAGAGGCAACGGAGGAGGCCATGCGTGGAAGAGGATATTTGAAATGTAGAAAAAAAATGAAGATGCAACAGTTGGGTGTGAAACTGCTGGTCACCCTTTTACTAGTTTTAAAAAAGACCTATGTGTTGGAAATTAAACATTGCTTTCATTTATACTTTTTTTCACTTTTCAAATTTCCTCCTTCACCTACAATCAGCAAAAACTGCAACAGATACGTATTTCTTTAGACTGTAAGCTCACAAGAGCATGGTTCTCTTTCCTTTATGTCTTTAAGGTTGATGTTCATTGTTGTTAATTACTATAGATTTGTCACTATGATTTGTTATATTGTCTACCATCTCTGTATAACGCTTGTGCACAATAATACGGTTGCCATGAGGTCTTATTCACAGAAGCCTCTGTTATAAATATAGCATGCTGTGTATGAGTAAGTGGCTCAGAGTGGGCCACTGGACATTGTGGTCACATGGAGACAGAGGTGGCACAGAGGGGGTCCCTGAATGTGCACAAGAACTTAGTGGAGGCAGAGTGGAGCAGAGGTGGTAGAGAGGGGGCACAGTAAAGGCACAGAGGGGGCAATCTGGCACCTTTAGGAGAAATGTGGGGGACATTGTAGGTACATCATTGTGCAGTTTAGGCACAAGGTGGAAGAGGTGGCACAAAGGGGGAAACTGAAGGCACAAGAGGGCACAGAAGAGGTACAAAGTTGGCATAGTGCTCTGACTTACCTACAAACTCAGGTTAAGAATAAACGTGCAGTCCCTATCTCCTTTGTTATCCTGGAGATTACCTATACATTATTTTTGACAAAATGTGCATTTGCCCTAATACCCAAAGAACCTTGGTAAAGGCCTTCTCTATATCCAAGGAAATGAGGTGAAAATGCCTTTCGATAGTGCTTGATTCATTTAATAATGTTATTCATTCTCATTTTGTCTTTTTTTTGCATCCTAATGTATTAGTTTAGTAATATTTGCTTTTGCCTAATTATGCTGAGTTAATTTTGGGAATGTAAGGCTTCAGCTTCATTGCTGAATAGATTAGAAGACGGACCGGTCGGGGCAATGGTATTGACGCTGAAGGAAAGTGAACGCACATAGAGTGATGTAAATTTACTAGGTGCACCATTTCATAATAACTTTTAGGTTATTTTTTTCCAATTAAAGGAGACCTGTAAAGCAGTAATAAAAAAAAAATTGAACTTACCTGGATCTTCTATCGGGCCCCTGCCAACGTCCTGTGCAGCGCCTGGACAAAATCATCCTCTCATCCCCCACCGCGGCTCTATTATGATTTGGCAGTCGGCGGGCCACTGCGCCTGCATGGCCCTAACTGTGCACCCTCGCTCAAGTTACTGGGAGCATCCTGCGCAGGTGCAGTACAAAGATTTTTCGTACTGCGCCTGCATAGAACTCGCCTAGCAACGGGAGCATAAACAAGAATACGCGCAGCCAGGGCCGCACAGGAGTAGTTGGCATCAACTTGAAAGTTGGTGAATCCGAAACGGAGCTGCGACAGGGACCGAAGGTTTGTTCTGTCCCGTGCAGGAACAGGACATCTGCAAGGGGGCCGGTAGAAGCCCCAGGTAAGTTCAACTTTTTTTAATTTTTTTATACTGCATTACAGGTTTCCATTAAGGTTGCTGTATGGCAATCATTTAATCTACCATTCAGGTGAGGTGTGGCATGGCAATGAGAGGCAACGGAGGAGGCCATGCGTGGAAGAGGATATTTGAAATGTAGAAAAAAAATGAAGATGCAACAGTTGGGTGTGAAACTGCTGGTCACCCTTTTACTAGTTTTAAAAAAGACCTATGTGTTAGAAATTAAACATTGCTTTCATTTTTACTTTTTTTTCACTTTTCAAATTTCCTCCTTCACCTACAATCAGCAAAAACTGCAACAGATACGTATTTCTTTAGACTGTAAGCTCACAAGAGCATGTTTCTCTTTCCTTTATGTCTTTAAGGTTGATGTTCATTGTTGTTAATTACTATAGATTTGTCACTATGATTTGTTATATTGTCTACCATCTCTGTATAACGCTTGTGCACAATAATTCGGTTGCCATGAGGTCTTATTCACAGAAGCCTCTGTTATAAATATAGCATGCTGTGTATGAGTAAGTGGCTCAGAGTGGGCCACTGGACATTGTGGTCACATGGAGACAAAGGTGGCACAGAGGGGGTCCCTGAATGTGCACAAGAACTTAGTGGAGGCAAAGTGGAGCAGAGGTGGTAGAGAGGGGGCACAGTAAAGGCACAGAGGGGGCAATCTGGCACCTTTAGGAGAAATGTGGGGGACATTGTAGGTACATCATTGTGCAGTTTAGGCACAAGGTGGAAGAAGTGGTACAAAGGGGGAAACTGAAGGCACAAGAGGGCACAGAAGAGGTACAAAGTTGGCACAGTGCTCTGACTTACCTACAAACTCAGGTTAAGAATAAACGTGCAGTCCCTATCTCCTTTGTTATCCTGGAGATTACCTATACATTATTTTTGACAAAATGTGCATTTGCCCTAATACCCAAAGAACCTTGGTAAAGGCCTTCTCTATATCCAAGGAAATGAGGTGAGAATGCCTTTCGATAGTGCTTGATTCATTTAATAATGTTATTCATTCTCATTTTGTCTTTTTTTTGCATCCTAATGTATTAGTTTAGTAATATTTGCTTTTGCCTAATTATGCTGAGTTAATTTTGGGAATGTAAGGCTTCAGCTTCATTGCTGAATGGATTAGAAGACGGACCGGTCGGGGCAATGGTATTGACGCTGAAGGAAAGAGAACGCACAAAGAGTGATGTAAATTTACTAGGTGCACCATTTCATAATAACTTTTAGGGTTTTTTTTCCAATTAAAGGAGACCTGTAATGCAGTAATAATTTTTTTTTAACTTACCTGGATCTTCTATCAGGCCCATGCCGACGTCCTGTGCCGCACGTGGACAAAATAATCCTCTCATCCCCCACCGCGGCTCCATTTTGGTTTGGCAGTCGACGGGCCACTGCGTCTGTATGGCCCTAACTGTGCGCACCCTTGCTCAAGTTACTGGGAGCATCCTGTGCAGGTGCAGTACGAAGATTTTTCGTACTGCGCCTGCATAGAACTCGCCTAGCAACGGGAGCATAAACGAGAATACGCGCAGCCAGGGCCGCACAGGAGTAGTTGGCATCAACTTGAAAGTTGGTGAATCCGAAACGGAGCCGTGACAGAGTCCGAAGGTTCGTTCTGTCCCGTGCAGAAACAGGACATCTGCAAGGGGGCCGGTAGAAGCCCCAGGTAAGTTCAACTTTTTTTTTATTTTTTTATACTGCATTACAGGTTTCCATTAAGGTTGCTGTATGGCAATCATTTAATCTACCATTCAGGTGAGGTGTGGCATGGCTATGAGGGGCAACGGAGGAGGCCATGCGTGGAAGAGGATATTTGAAATGTAAAAAAAAAATGAAGATGCAACAGTTGGGTGTGAAACTGCTGGTCACCCTTTTACTAGTTTTAAAAAAGACCTATGTGTTGGAAATTAAACATTGCTTTCATTTATACTTTTTTTCACTTTTCAAATTTCCTCCTTCACCTACAATCAGCAAAAACTGCAACAGATACGTATTTCTTTAGACTGTAAGCTCACAAGAGCATGGTTCTCTTTCCTTTATGTCTTTAAGGTTGATGTTCATTGTTGTTAATTACTATAGATTTGTCACTATGATTTGTTATATTGTCTACCATCTCTGTATAACGCTTGTGCACAATAATACGGTTGCCATGAGGTCTTATTCACAGAAGCCTCTGTTATAAATATAGCATGCTGTGTATGAGTAAGTGGCTCAGAGTGGGCCACTGGACATTGTGGTCACATGGAGACAGAGGTGGCACAGAGGGGGTCCCTGAATGTGCACAAGAACTTAGTGGAGGCAGAGTGGAGCAGAGGTGGTAGAGAGGGGGCACAGTAAAGGCACAGAGGGGGCAATCTGGCACCTTTAGGAGAAATGTGGGGGACATTGTAGGTACATCATGGTGCAGTGGAGGCACCAGGTGGAAGAGGTGGCACAAAGGGGGAAACTGAAGGCACAAGAGGGCACAGAAGAGGTACAAAGTTGGCATAGTGCTCTGACTTACCTACAAACTCAGGTTAAGAATAAACGTGCAGTCCCTATCTCCTTTGTTATCCTGGAGATTACCTATACATTATTTTTGACAAAATGTGCATTTGCCCTAATACCCAAAGAACCTTGGTAAAGGCCTTCTCTATATCCAAGGAAATGAGGTGAAAATGCCTTTCGATAGTGCTTGATTCATTTAATAATGTTATTCATTCTCATTTTGTCTTTTTTTTGCATCCTAATGTATTAGTTTAGTAATATTTGCTTTTGCCTAATTATGCTGAGTTAATTTTGGGAATGTAAGGCTTCAGCTTCATTGCTGAATAGATTAGAAGACGGACCGGTCGGGGCAATGGTATTGACGCTGAAGGAAAGTGAACGTACATAGAGTGATGTAAATTTACTAGGTGCACCATTTCATAATAACTTTTAGGTTATTTTTTTCCAATTAAAGGAGACCTGTAAAGCAGTAATAAAAAAAAAATTTAACTTACCTGGATCTTCTATCGGGCCCCTGCCAACGTCCTGTGCAGCGCCTGGACAAAATCATCCTCTCATCCCCCACCGCGGCTCTATTATGATTTGGCAGTCGGCGGGCCACTGCGCCTGCATGGCCCTAACTGTGCACCCTCGCTCAAGTTACTGGGAGCATCCTGCGCAGGTGCAGTACAAAGATTTTTCGTACTGCGCCTGCATAGAACTCGCCTAGCAACGGGAGCATAAACGAGAATACGCGCAGCCAGGGCCGCACAGGAGTAGTTGGCATCAACTTGAAAGTTGGTGAATCCGAAACGGAGCTGCGACAGGGACCGAAGGTTCGTTCTGTCCCGTGCAGGAACAGGACATCTGCAAGGGGGCCGGTAGAAGCCCCAGGTAAGTTCAACTTTTTTTTATTTTTTTATACTGCATTACAGGTTTCCATTAAGGTTGCTGTATGGCAATCATTTAATCTACCATTCAGGTGAGGTGTGGCATGGCTATGAGGGGCAACGGAGGAGGCCATGCGTGGAAGAGGATATTTGAAATGTAAAAAAAAAATGAAGATGCAACAGTTGGGTGTGAAACTGCTGGTCACCCTTTTACTAGTTTTAAAAAAGACCTATGTGTTGGAAATTAAACATTGCTTTCATTTATACTTTTTTTCACTTTTCAAATTTCCTCCTTCACCTACAATCAGCAAAAACTGCAACAGATACGTATTTCTTTAGACTGTAAGCTCACAAGAGCATGGTTCTCTTTCCTTTATGTCTTTAAGGTTGATGTTCATTGTTGTTAATTACTATAGATTTGTCACTATGATTTGTTATATTGTCTACCATCTCTGTATAACGCTTGTGCACAATAATACGGTTGCCATGAGGTCTTATTCACAGAAGCCTCTGTTATAAATATAGCATGCTGTGTATGAGTAAGTGGCTCAGAGTGGGCCACTGGACATTGTGGTCACATGGAGACAGAGGTGGCACAGAGGGGGTCCCTGAATGTGCACAAGAACTTAGTGGAGGCAGAGTGGAGCAGAGGTGGTAGAGAGGGGGCACAGTAAAGGCACAGAGGGGGCAATCTGGCACCTTTAGGAGAAATGTGGGGGACATTGTAGGTACATCATGGTGCAGTGGAGGCACCAGGTGGAAGAGGTGGCACAAAGGGGGAAACTGAAGGCACAAGAGGGCACAGAAGAGGTACAAAGTTGGCATAGTGCTCTGACTTACCTACAAACTCAGGTTAAGAATAAACATGCAGTCCCTATCTCCTTTGTTATCCTGGAGATTACCTATACATTATTTTTGACAAAATGTGCATTTGCCCTAATACCCAAAGAACCTTGGTAAAGGCCTTCTCTATATCCAAGGAAATGAGGTGAAAATGCCTTTCGATAGTGCTTGATTCATTTAATAATGTTATTCATTCTCATTTTGTCTTTTTTTTGCATCCTAATGTATTAGTTTAGTAATATTTGCTTTTGCCTAATTATGCTGAGTTAATTTTGGGAATGTAAGGCTTCAGCTTCATTGCTGAATAGATTAGAAGACGGACCGGTCGGGGCAATGGTATTGACGCTGAAGGAAAGTGAACGTACATAGAGTGATGTAAATTTACTAGGTGCACCATTTCATAATAACTTTTAGGTTATTTTTTTCCAATTAAAGGAGACCTGTAAAGCAGTAATAAAAAAAAAATTGAACTTACCTGGATCTTCTATCGGGCCCCTGCCAACGTCCTGTGCAGCGCCTGGACAAAATCATCCTCTCATCCCCCACCGCGGCTCTATTATGATTTGGCAGTCGGCGGGCCACTGCGCCTGCATGGCCCTAACTGTGCACCCTCACTCAAGTTACTGGGAGCATCCTGCGCAGGTGCAGTACAAAGATTTTTCGTACTGCGCCTGCATAGAACTCGCCTAGCAACGGGAGCATAAACGAGAATACGCGCAGCCAGGGCCGCACAGGAGTAGTTGGCATCAACTTGAAAGTTGGTGAATCCGAAACGGAGCTGCGACAGGGACCGAAGGTTCGTTCTGTCCCGTGCAGGAACAGGACATCTGCAAGGGGGCCGGTAGAAGCCCCAGGTAAGTTCAACTTTTTTTTATTTTTTTATACTGCATTACAGGTTTCCATTAAGGTTGCTGTATGGCAATCATTTAATCTACCATTCAGGTGAGGTGTGGCATGGCTATGAGGGGCAACGGAGGAGGCCATGCGTGGAAGAGGATATTTGAAATGTAAAAAAAAAATGAAGATGCAACAGTTGGGTGTGAAACTGCTGGTCACCCTTTTACTAGTTTTAAAAAAGACCTATGTGTTGGAAATTAAACATTGCTTTCATTTATACTTTTTTTTCACTTTTCAAATTTCCTCCTTCACCTACAATCAGCAAAAACTGCAACAGATACGTATTTCTTTAGACTGTAAGCTCACAAGAGCATGTTTCTCTTTCCTTTATGTCTTTAAGGTTGATGTTCATTGTTGTTAATTACTATAGATTTGTCACTATGATTTGTTATATTGTCTACCATCTCTGTATAACGCTTGTGCACAATAATACGGTTGCCATGAGGTCTTATTCACAGAAGCCTCTGTTATAAATATAGCATGCTGTGTATGAGTAAGTGGCTCAGAGTGGGCCACTGGACATTGTGGTCACATGGAGACAGAGGTGGCACAGAGGGGGTCCCTGAATGTGCACAAGAACTTAGTGGAGGCAGAGTGGAGCAGAGGTGGTAGAGAGGGGGCACAGTAAAGGCACAGAGGGGGCAATCTGGCACCTTTAGGAGAAATGTGGGGGACATTGTAGGTACATCATTGTGCAGTTTAGGCACAAGGTGGAAGAGGTGGCACAAAGGGGGAAACTGAAGGCACAAGAGGGCACAGAAGAGGTACAAAGTTGGCATAGTGCTCTGACTTACCTACAAACTCAGGTTAAGAATAAACGTGCAGTCCCTATCTCCTTTGTTATCCTGGAGATTACCTATACATTATTTTTGACAAAATGTGCATTTGCCCTAATACCCAAAGAACCTTGGTAAAGGCCTTCTCTATATCCAAGGAAATGAGGTGAGAATGCCTTTCGATAGTGCTTGATTCATTTAATAATGTTATTCATTCTCATTTTGTCTTTTTTTTGCATCCTAATGTATTAGTTTAGTAATATTTGCTTTTGCCTAATTATGCTGAGTTAATTTTGGGAATGTAAGGCTTCAGCTTCATTGCTGAATAGATTAGAAGACGGACCGGTCGGGGCAATGGTATTGACGCTGAAGGAAAGTGAACGCACATAGAGTGATGTAAATTTACTAGGTGCACCATTTCATAATAACTTTTAGGTTATTTTTTTCCAATTAAAGGAGACCTGTAAAGCAGTAATAAAAAAAAAATTGAACTTACCTGGATCTTCTATCGGGCCCCTGCCAACGTCCTGTGCAGCGCCTGGACAAAATCATCCTCTCATCCCCCACCGCGGCTCTATTATGATTTGGCAGTCGGCGGGCCACTGCGCCTGCATGGCCCTAACTGTGCACCCTCGCTCAAGTTACTGGGAGCATCCTGCGCAGGTGCAGTACAAAGATTTTTCGTACTGCGCCTGCATAGAACTCGCCTAGCAACGGGAGCATAAACGAGAATACGCGCAGCCAGGGCCGCACAGGAGTAGTTGGCATCAACTTGAAAGTTGGTGAATCCGAAACGGAGCTGCGACAGGGACCGAAGGTTTGTTCTGTCCCGTGCAGGAACAGGACATCTGCAAGGGGGCCGGTAGAAGCCCCAGGTAAGTTCAACTTTTTTTAATTTTTTTATACTGCATTACAGGTTTCCATTAAGGTTGCTGTATGGCAATCATTTAATCTACCATTCAGGTGAGGTGTGGCATGGCAATGAGAGGCAACGGAGGAGGCCATGCGTGGAAGAGGATATTTGAAATGTAGAAAAAAAATGAAGATGCAACAGTTGGGTGTGAAACTGCTGGTCACCCTTTTACTAGTTTTAAAAAAGACCTATGTGTTAGAAATTAAACATTGCTTTCATTTTTACTTTTTTTTCACTTTTCAAATTTCCTCCTTCACCTACAATCAGCAAAAACTGCAACAGATACGTATTTCTTTAGACTGTAAGCTCACAAGAGCATGTTTCTCTTTCCTTTATGTCTTTAAGGTTGATGTTCATTGTTGTTAATTACTATAGATTTGTCACTATGATTTGTTATATTGTCTACCATCTCTGTATAACGCTTGTGCACAATAATTCGGTTGCCATGAGGTCTTATTCACAGAAGCCTCTGTTATAAATATAGCATGCTGTGTATGAGTAAGTGGCTCAGAGTGGGCCACTGGACATTGTGGTCACATGGAGACAGAGGTGGCACAGAGGGGGTCCCTGAATGTGCACAAGAACTTAGTGGAGGCAGAGTGGAGCAGAGGTGGTAGAGAGGGGACACAGTAAAGGCACAGAGGGGGCAATCTGGCACCTTTAGGAGAAATGTGGGGGACATTGTAGGCACATCATTGTGCAGTTTAGGCACAAGGTGGAAGAAGTGGTACAAAGGGGGAAACTGAAGGCACAAGAGGGCACAGAAGAGGTACAAAGTTGGCACAGTGCTCTGACTTACCTACAAACTCAGGTTAAGAATAAACGTGCAGTCCCTATCTCCTTTGTTATCCTGGAGATTACCTATACATTATTTTTGACAAAATGTGCATTTGCCCTAATACCCAAAGAACCTTGGTAAAGGCCTTCTCTATATCCAAGGAAATGAGGTGAGAATGCCTTTCGATAGTGCTTGATTCATTTAATAATGTTATTCATTCTCATTTTGTCTTTTTTTTGCATCCTAATGTATTAGTTTAGTAATATTTGCTTTTGCCTAATTATGCTGAGTTAATTTTGGGAATGTAAGGCTTCAGCTTCATTGCTGAATGGATTAGAAGACGGACCGGTCGGGGCAATGGTATTGACGCTGAAGGAAAGAGAACGCACAAAGAGTGATGTAAATTTACTAGGTGCACCATTTCATAATAACTTTTAGGGTTTTTTTTCCAATTAAAGGAGACCTGTAATGCAGTAATAATTTTTTTTTAACTTACCTGGATCTTCTATCAGGCCCATGCCGACGTCCTGTGCCGCACGTGGACAAAATAATCCTCTCATCCCCCACCGCGGCTCCATTTTGGTTTGGCAGTCGACGGGCCACTGCGTCTGTATGGCCCTAACTGTGCGCACCCTTGCTCAAGTTACTGGGAGCATCCTGTGCAGGTGCAGTACGAAGATTTTTCGCACTGCGCCTGCATAGAACTCGCCTAGCAACGGGAGCATAAACGAGAATACGCGCAGCCAGGGCCGCACAGGAGTAGTTGGCATCAACTTGAAAGTTGGTGAATCCGAAACGGAGCCGTGACAGAGTCCGAAGGTTCGTTCTGTCCCGTGCAGAAACAGGACATCTGCAAGGGGGCCGGTAGAAGCCCCAGGTAAGTTCAACTTTTTTTTTATTTTTTTATACTGCATTACAGGTTTCCATTAAGGTTGCTGTATGGCAATCATTTAATCTACCATTCAGGTGAGGTGTGGCATGGCTATGAGGGGCAACGGAGGAGGCCATGCGTGGAAGAGGATATTTGAAATGTAAAAAAAAAAATGAAGATGCAACAGTTGGGTGTGAAACTGCTGGTCACCCTTTTATTAGTTTTAAAAAAGACCTATGTGTTGGAAATTAAACATTGCTTTCATTAATACTTTTTTTCACTTTTCAAATTTCCTCCTTCACCTACAATCAGCAAAAACTGCAACAGATACGTATTTCTTTAGACTGTAAGCTCACAAGAGCATGGTTCTCTTTCCTTTATGTCTTTAAGGTTGATGTTCATTGTTGTTAATTACTATAGATTTGTCACTATGATTTGTTATATTGTCTACCATCTCTGTATAACGCTTGTGCACAATAATACGGTTGCCATGAGGTCTTATTCACAGAAGCCTCTGTTATAAATATAGTATGCTGTGTATGAGTAAGTGGCTCAGAGTGGGCCACTGGACATTGTGGTCACATGGAGACAGAGGTGGCACAGAGGGGGTCCCTGAATGTGCATGGGAACTTAGTAGAGGCAGAATGGAGCAGAGGTGGTAGAGAGGGGACACAGTAAAGGCACAGAGGGGGCAATCTGGCACCTTTAGGAGAAATGTGGGGGACATTGTAGGCACATCATTGGGCAGTTTAGGCACAAGGTGGAAGAGGTGGCACAAAGGGGGAAACTGAAGGCACAAGAAGGCACAGAAGAGGTACAAAGTTGGCACAGTGCTCTGACATACCTACAAACTCAGGTTAAGAATAAACGTGCAGTCCCTATCTCCTTAGTTTAGTAATATTTGCTTTTGCCTAATTATGCTGAGTTAATTTTGGGAGTGTAAGGCTTCAGCTTCATTGCTGAATGGATTAGAAGACGGACCGGTAGGGGCAATGGTATTGATGCTGAAGGAAAGAGAACGCACAAAGAGTGATTAAGGTTGCTGTATGGCAATCATTTAATCTACCATTCAGGTGAGGTGTGGCATGGCTATGAGGGGAAACGGAGGAGGCCATGCGTAGAAGAGGATATTTGAAATGTAAAAAAAAAAATGAAGATGCAACAGTTGGGTGTGAAACTGCTGGTCACCCTTTTACTAGTTTTAAAAAAGACCTATATGTTGGAAATTAAACATTGCTTTCATTTATACTTGTTTTCACTTTTCAAATTCCCTCCTTCACCTACAATCAGCAAAAACGGCAACAGATACGTATTTCTTTAGACTGTAAGCTCACAAGAGCATGGTTCTCTTTCCTTTACGTCTTTAAGGTTGATGTTCATTGTTGTTAATTACTATAGATTTGTCACTATGATTTGTTATATTGTCTACCATCTCTGTATAACGCTTGTGCACAATAATACGGTTGCCATGAGGTCTTATTCACAGAAGCCTCTGTTATAAATATAGCATGCTGTGTATGAGTAAGTGGCTCAGAGTGGGCCACTGGACATTGTGGTCACATTGAGACAGAGGTGTCACAGAGGGGGTCCCTGAATGTGCACAAGAACTTAGTGGAGGCAGAGTGGAGCAGAGGTGGTAGAGAGGGGACACAGTAAAGGCACAGAGGGGGCAATCTGGCACCTTTAGGAGAAATGTGGGGGGCATTGTAGGCACATCGTTGTGCAGTTTGGGCACAAGGTGGAAGAGGTGGCACAAAGGGGGAAACTGAAGGCACAAGAGGGCACAGAAGAGGTACAAAGTTGGCACAGTGCTCTGACTTACCTACTGTGATGATTTGCTCAGCTGCCTGTGCAGGCAGCCAGCCTTTTGACCATTGTGTAGGTTTGCATGCTGCAGGACTCTGGAAAGAAGAGCTTCTGTCAGTTTTGCAGCTTGTGCTTGCAGAGGAATTTGCATACGTTGTCATGCAAATTGCCTGGCCACATTCATTGGAGGCGTGTACTATAAGTACTATGTCTTTCCCACAATGCTTCGCTGTTCATAAGGATTTCGTCCTATGTAACACTCCTGGTGGGGTGTCAGCCTTGCTCTCTGTTTGAACATCAGCTTAGAGTAATTCCTGAATCTGCGCTAGGCAGATTTCCCTAGTGCAGTTAGGATTGTATTATCTGTATTGCCTGTTCTGTCTTGTCTTGCCTGTTGCCATTGTCCTGTCCCTATGGTGGTCGACAGGAAATGGTTCTGATCTCTGTTCTTGGAGTATAGCTGGTGCAGCGGTTGCTACCAGCTATCTCTTCTGTTCTGTCTCCTGGGATCGCGCTAGCTACTTTTCGCTAGCGCTGGGGATCCTTCTGTTCTGTCTCCTGGGATCGCACTAGCTACTTTTCGCTAGCGCTGGGGATCCTTCGGTTCTGTCTCCTGGGATCGCACTAGCTACTTTTTGCTAGCGCTGGGGATCCTTCTGTTCTGTCTTCTGGGATCGCGCTAGCCACTTTTCGCTAGCGCTGGGGATCCTTCTGTTCTGCTACTCTGTACCTGGATCACGCTAGCCACTTTTCGCTAGTGCTGTCGATCCTATCTCTCGCTTGTCCCTGTTTTCGTGTGTCTGGCTTGTCTGCTACGCTTGCTGGAGGCTCGGTGAGGTAACCGTTAAGCAAGCGTTCGCGTCCTCTGTTTCATGTTTGTCTGTCGATGGTTAGTTAGGCGTGCTTGTCTCTATTGTGCTTATCACGTGGAGACCGCGCATAACCGTGTGCACTGTTGCGAATGAGTGCGGTGTTCGCGGTTAGCTAGCGTTTGTTGTTTTCCGCATCTTCTCATTGTATTATTTACTGTGCCTTTGCTACCCTGGTATTCTGTCCTGATCTGCCTTGTGTCACGTCTGGCGATTGCACCTCTCGCGATCGCGTTCCTATTTCATATCTGCTGTTGTGTGTGCGCGGTCGCGGGGTGGCGACTGGATTGGCGCACACACATACAACCTGTCCCTTTGCTCGTTCTCATTCGCAATCGCCTCTCTTGCGATTGCGTTCTGCGCTTCGTACAATTCCTGTCTGGCATTTGTGGAGGTACAGAGGATTGGTTCCTCTGCACTCCCCAGCGCCATCTGCCGACAGGAATTTCCCTCTATAGGTGCGTAGCACCTTTTGCTGGGTGCCTGCAATTACACGTTTGTGGAGGATTTCCGCCGTGTCAGCGCACGCGTTGTGCGCTGATCACGGAGAAAGTTCCACAATCGTTACACCTACAAACTCAGGTTAAGAATAAACATGCAGTCCCTATCTCCTTTGTTATCCTGGAGATTACCTATACATTATTTTTGACAAAATGTGCATTTGCCCTAATACCCAAAGAACCTTGGTAAAGGCCTTCTCTATATCCAAGGAAATGAGGTGAGAATGCCTTTCGATAGTGCTTGATTCATTTAATAATGTTATTCATTCTCATTTTGTCTTTTTTTTGCATCCTAATGTATTAGTTTAGTAATATTTGCTTTTGCCTAATTATGCTGAGTTAATTTTGGGAATGTAAGGCTTCAGCTTCATTGCTGAATGGATTAGAAGACGGACCGGTCGGGGCAATGGTATTGATGCTGAAGGAAAGTGAACGCACATAGAGTGATGTAAATTTACTAGGTGCACCATTTCATAATAACTTTTAGGTTATTTTTTCCAATTAAAGGAGACCTGTAATGCAGTAATAAAAAAAAATTGAACTTACCTGGATCTTCTATCGGGCCCCTGCCAACGTCCTGTGCAGCGCCTGGACAAAATCATCCTCTCATCCCCCACCGCGGCTCCATTTTGGTTTGGCAGTCGGCGGGCCACTGCGCCTGCATGGCCCTAACTGTGCGCACCCTCGCTCAAGTTACTGGGAGCATCCTGTGCAGGTGCAGTACGAAGATTTTTCGTACTGCGCCTGCGAAAAACTCACCTAGCAACGGGAGCATAAACGAGAATACGCGCAGCCAGGGCCGCACAGCAGTAGTTGGCATCAACTTGAAAGTTGGTGAATCCGAAATGGAGCCGCGACAGGGACCCAAGGTTCGTTCTGTCCCGTGCAGGAACAGGACATCTGCAAGGGGGCCGGTAGAAGCCCCAGGTAAGTTCAACTTTTTTTTATTTTTTTATACTGCATTACAGGTTTCCATTAAGGTTGCTGTATGGCAATCATTTAATCTACCATTCAGGTGAGGTGTGGCATGGCTATGAGGGGCAAAGGAGGAGGCCATGCATGGAAGAGGATATTTGAAATGTAAAAAAAAAAATGAAGATGCAACAGTTGGGTGTGAAACTGCTGGTCACCCTTTTACTAGTTTTAAAAAAAGACCTATATGTTGGAAATTAAACATTGCTTTCATTTTTACTTTTTTTTCACTTTTCAAATTTCCTCCTTCACCTACAATCAGCAAAAACTGCAACAGATACGTATTTCTTTAGACTGTAAGCTCACAAGAGCATGGTTCTCTTTCCTTTACGTCTTTAAAGAGAATCTGTAACGTCAAAACGTCCCCTGGGGGGTACTCACCTCGGGTGGGGGAAGCCTCCGGATCCTAATGAGGCTTCCCACGCCGTCCTCCATCCCTCAGGGGTCTCGCTGCAGCCCTCCGTGAAAGATGACGTCAATATTTACCTTCCCGGCTCCTGTGCAGGCGCTCTGATGGCTGTCGGCTCCGAAGTAGGCGGAAATACCCGATCGCAGTCGGGTCTGCTCTACTGCGCAGGCGCAAGTTTCCGGCGCCTGCGCAGTAGAGCGGACCCGGCTGAGATCGGGTATTTCCGTGTAGTTCGGAGACGAAAGCAGCCACAGCACCCCCGCTGGAGCCAGCAAAGGTAAATATTGAATTTACAGTCGGGTCTGTCGCCGGCTGTTCGGAGGGCTGCAGCGAGACCCCCGTGGGACAGAGGACAGCGTGGGAAGCCTCATTAGGATCCGGAGGCTTCCCCCACCCGAGGTGTGTACCCCCCAGGGGATGTTTTTGAGGTTTCAGAGTCTCTTTAAGGTTGATGTTCATTGTTGTTAATTACTATAGATTTGTCACTATGATTTGTTATATTGTCTACCATCTCTGTATAACGCTTGTGCACAATAATACTGTTGCCTTGAGGTCTTATTCACAGAAGCCTCTGTTATAAATATAGCATGCTGTGTATGAGTGAGTGGCTCAGAGTGGGCCACTGGACATTGTGGTCACATGGAGACAGAGGTGGCACAGAGGCATACCTCCCAACATTTTAAATCTAGGAATCGGGACACTTAGGCCACACCCCTAACCACGCCCGCTCCCCCGTCACACCTACCATAAAAAAAAAATTGAATTTTTTTTTCAATTAATAATATCCCCTAATAATTTTTTTTAATACATATCTCCCCCATATATGATGAGGAGGAGGGTGTCCGTGGGTGGGTGGGTGAGGAGGAGGGTGCCAATGCAAGAAAAAAATGATCAAGGCGCCAGCCGCGGGTAAGTGGGATGCGGGACACGTGCATCCCATTACTACCTCCCTCCCTTGGAATCTGCCCCCCCCTGTGTCTCCCCCCTGTTTGCAGAGTGCGCAGCTAAGCGGAGCGGGCTGTCAGCTTACCGATATCCATGGACGCATACCACCATCTTGCTTCCTCCTTCCTGTGACGTCACAGGAAGCAGATTGAAGCCGGACATCGGTATGCGTCCATGGATACCGGTAAGCTGACAGCCCCCTCCGCTTAGCTGCGCACTCTGCAAACAGGGGGGAGACACAGAGGGGGCAGATTCCAAGGGAGGGAGGTAGTAATGGGATGCACGTGTCCCGCATCCCACTTACCCGCAGCTGGCGCCTTGATCATTTTTTTTCCACCCTCACTGCCCACTGCTGCCCGGGACTTGAGGGGCTCATACCGTGATAGCGGGAGAGCCCCCCAAAATCGTGACAGACCTGACGAAAACGGGACGGTTGGGCCCTATGCAGAGGGGGTCCCTGAATGTGCACAAGAACTTAGTGGAGGCAGAGTGGAGCAGAGGTGGTAGAGAGGGGGCACAGTAAAGGCACAGAGGGGGCAATCTGGCACCTTTAGGAGAAATGTGGGGGACATTGTAGGTACATCATTGTGCAGTTTAGGCACAAGGTGGAAGAGGTGGCACAAAGGGGGAAACTGAAGGCACAAGAGGGCACAGAAGAGGTACAAAGTTGGCATAGTGCTCTGACTTACCTACAAACTCAGGTTAAGAATAAACGTGCAGTCCCTATCTCCTTTGTTATCCTGGAGATTACCTATACATTATTTTTGACAAAATGTGCATTTGCCCTAATACCCAAAGAACCTTGGTAAAGGCCTTCTCTATATCCAAGGAAATGAGGTGAAAATGCCTTTCGATAGTGCTTGATTCATTTAATAATGTTATTCATTCTCATTTTGTCTTTTTTTTGCATCCTAATGTATTAGTTTAGTAATATTTGCTTTTGCCTAATTATGCTGAGTTAATTTTGGGAATGTAAGGCTTCAGCTTCATTGCTGAATAGATTAGAAGACGGACCGGTCGGGGCAATGGTATTGACGCTGAAGGAAAGTGAACGCACATAGTGATGTAAATTTACTAGGTGCACCATTTCATAATAACTTTTAGGTTATTTTTTTCCAATTAAAGGAGACCTGTAAAGCAGTAATAAAAAAAAAATTGAACTTACCTGGATCTTCTATCGGGCCCCTGCCAACGTCCTGTGCAGCGCCTGGACAAAATCATCCTCTCATCCCCCACCGCGGCTCTATTATGATTTGGCAGTCGGCGGGCCACTGCGCCTGCATGGCCCTAACTGTGCACCCTCGCTCAAGTTACTGGGAGCATCCTGCGCAGGTGCAGTACAAAGATTTTTCGTACTGCGCCTGCATAGAACTCGCCTAGCAACGGGAGCATAAACGAGAATACGCGCAGCCAGGGCCGCACAGGAGTAGTTGGCATCAACTTGAAAGTTGGTGAATCCGAAACGGAGCCGCGACAGGGACCGAAGGTTCGTTCTGTCCCGTGCAGGAACAGGACATCTGCAAGGGGGCCGGTAGAAGCCCCAGGTAAGTTCAACTTTTTTTTATTTTTTTATACTGCATTACAGGTTTCCATTAAGGTTGCTGTATGGCAATCATTTAATCTACCATTCAGGTGAGGTGTGGCATGGCTATGAGGGGCAACGGAGGAGGCCATGCGTGGAAGAGGATATTTGAAATGTAAAAAAAAAATGAAGATGCAACAGTTGGGTGTGAAACTGCTGGTCACCCTTTTACTAGTTTTAAAAAAGACCTATGTGTTGGAAATTAAACATTGCTTTCATTTATACTTTTTTTCACTTTTCAAATTTCCTCCTTCACCTACAATCAGCAAAAACTGCAACAGATACGTATTTCTTTAGACTGTAAGCTCACAAGAGCATGTTTCTCTTTCCTTTATGTCTTTAAGGTTGATGTTCATTGTTGTTAATTACTATAGATTTGTCACTATGATTTGTTATATTGTCTACCATCTCTGTATAACGCTTGTGCACAATAATACGGTTGCCATGAGGTCTTATTCACAGAAGCCTCTGTTATAAATATAGCATGCTGTGTATGAGTAAGTGGCTCAGAGTGGGCCACTGGACATTGTGGTCACATGGAGACAGAGGTGGCACAGAGGGGGTCCCTGAATGTGCACAAGAACTTAGTGGAGGCAGAGTGGAGCAGAGGTGGTAGAGAGGGGGCACAGTAAAGGCACAGAGGGGGCAATCTGGCACCTTTAGGAGAAATGTGGGGGACATTGTAGGTACATCATTGTGCAGTTTAGGCACAAGGTGGAAGAGGTGGCACAAAGGGGGAAACTGAAGGCACAAGAGGGCACAGAAGAGGTACAAAGTTGGCATAGTGCTCTGACTTACCTACAAACTCAGGTTAAGAATAAACGTGCAGTCCCTATCTCCTTTGTTATCCTGGAGATTACCTATACATTATTTTTGACAAAATGTGCATTTGCCCTAATACCCAAAGAACCTTGGTAAAGGCCTTCTCTATATCCAAGGAAATGAGGTGAGAATGCCTTTCGATAGTGCTTGATTCATTTAATAATGTTATTCATTCTCATTTTGTCTTTTTTTTGCATCCTAATGTATTAGTTTAGTAATATTTGCTTTTGCCTAATTATGCTGAGTTAATTTTGGGAATGTAAGGCTTCAGCTTCATTGCTGAATAGATTAGAAGACGGACCGGTCGGGGCAATGGTATTGACGCTGAAGGAAAGTGAACGCACATAGAGTGATGTAAATTTACTAGGTGCACCATTTCATAATAACTTTTAGGTTATTTTTTTCCAATTAAAGGAGACCTGTAAAGCAGTAATAAAAAAAAAATTGAACTTACCTGGATCTTCTATCGGGTCCCTGCCAACGTCCTGTGCAGCGCCTGGACAAAATCATCCTCTCATCCCCCACCGCGGCTCTATTATGATTTGGCAGTCGGCGGGCCACTGCGCCTGCATGGCCCTAACTGTGCACCCTCACTCAAGTTACTGGGAGCATCCTGTGCAGGTGCAGTACGAAGATTTTTCGTACTGCGCCTGCATAGAACTCGCCTAGCAACGGGAGCATAAACGAGAATACGCGCAGCCAGGGCCGCACAGGAGTACGGTAGTTGGCATCAACTTGAAAGTTGGTGAATCCGAAACGGAGCTGCGACAGGGACCGAAGGTTCGTTCTGTCCCGTGCAGGAACAGGACATCTGCAAGGGGGCCGGTAGAAGCCCCAGGTAAGTTCAACTTTTTTTTATTTTTTTATACTGCATTACAGGTTTCCATTAAAGAGACACTGAAGCGAGACTAAATCTCGCTTCAGGTCTTACATATAGCAGGGGCACGTGTGCCCCTGCTAAAACGCCGCTATCCCGCGGCTTAACGGGGGTCCCTTCACCCCCAACCCACCCCCCGCAAACCTGGGTCGGAAAAAGGTCGCTGGAGCTGATCTTCCTGGAGGCAGGGCTAACGGCTGCAGCCCTGCCTCCAGTCGCGTCTATCAGACGCGCATCGCCGCCTCTCCCCCGCCCCTCTCAGTGAAGGAAGACTGAGAGGGGCGGGGGAGAGGCGGAGGTACGCGTCTGACAGACGCGCATGGGGCAGGGCTGCGGCGGTTAGCCCTGCCCCAACCAGGAAGCGCTCCCCCGCTGCTCGGAGGGGGTTTGGGGGGACAGGGACCCCCGTTAAGCCGCGCTATAGCGGCGTTTTAGCAGGGGCACGCATGCCCCTGCTAGCTATGAGGTCTGAAGCGAGATCTATTCTCGCTTCAGACTCTCTTTAAGGTTGCTGTATGGCAATCATTTAATCTACCATTCAGGTGAGGTGTGGCATGGCTATGAGGGGCAACGGAGGAGGCCATGCGTGGAAGAGGATATTTGAAATGTAAAAAAAAATGAAGATGCAACAGTTGGGTGTGAAACTGCTGGTCACCCTTTTACTAGTTTTAAAAAAGACCTATGTGTTGGGAATTAAACATTGCTTTCATTTATACTTTTTTTCACTTTTCAAATTTCCTCCTTCACCTACAATCAGCAAAAACTGCAACAGATACGTATTTCTTTAGACTGTAAGCTCACAAGAGCATGTTTCTCTTTCCTTTATGTCTTTAAGGTTGATGTTCATTGTTGTTAATTACTATAGATTTGTCACTATGATTTGTTATATTGTCTACCATCTCTGTATAACGCTTGTGCACAATAATACGGTTGCCATGAGGTCTTATTCACAGAAGCCTCTGTTATAAATATAGCATGCTGTGTATGAGTAAGTGGCTCAGAGTGGGCCACTGGACATTGTGGTCACATGGAGACAGAGGTGGCACAGAGTGGGTCCCTGAATGTGCACAAGAACTTAGTGGAGGCAGAGTGGAGCAGAGGTGGTAGAGAGGGGGCACAGTAAAGGCACAGAGGGGGCAATCTGGCACCTTTAGGAGAAATGTGGGGGACATTGTAGGTACATCATTGTGCAGTTTAGGCACAAGGTGGAAGAGGTGGCACAAAGGGGGAAACTGAAGGCACAAGAGGGCACAGAAGAGGTACAAAGTTGGCATAGTGCTCTGACTTACCTACAAACTCAGGTTAAGAATAAACGTGCAGTCCCTATCTCCTTTGTTATCCTGGAGATTACCTATACATTATTTTTGACAAAATGTGCATTTGCCCTAATACCCAAAGAACCTTGGTAAAGGCCTTCTCTATATCCAAGGAAATGAGGTGATAATGCCTTTCGATAGTGCTTGATTCATTTAATAATGTTATTCATTCTCATTTTGTCTTTTTTTTGCATCCTAATGTATTAGTTTAGTAATATTTGCTTTTGCCTAATTATGCTGAGTTAATTTTGGGAATGTAAGGCTTCAGCTTCATTGCTGAATAGATTAGAAGACGGACCGGTCGGGGCAATGGTATTGACGCTGAAGGAAAGTGAACGCACATAGAGTGATGTAAATTTACTAGGTGCACCATTTCATAATAACTTTTAGGTTATTTTTTTCCAATTAAAGGAGACCTGTAAAGCAGTAATAAAAAAAAAATTGAACTTACCTGGATCTTCTATCGGGCCCCTGCCAACGTCCTGTGCAGCGCCTGGACAAAATCATCCTCTCATCCCCCACCGCGGCTCTATTATGATTTGGCAGTCGGCGGGCCACTGCGCCTGCATGGCCCTAACTGTGCACCCTCGCTCAAGTTACTGGGAGCATCCTGCGCAGGTGCAGTACAAAGATTTTTCGTACTGCGCCTGCATAGAACTCGCCTAGCAACGGGAGCATAAACGAGAATACGCGCAGCCAGGGCCGCACAGGAGTAGTTGGCATCAACTTGAAAGTTGGTGAATCCGAAACGGAGCTGCGACAGGGACCGAAGGTTCGTTCTGTCCCGTGCAGGAACAGGACATCTGCAAGGGGGCCGGTAGAAGCCCCAGGTAAGTTCAACTTTTTTTTATTTTTTTATACTGCATTACAGGTTTCCATTAAGGTTGCTGTATGGCAATCATTTAATCTACCATTCAGGTGAGGTGTGGCATGGCTATGAGGGGCAACGGAGGAGGCCATGCGTGGAAGAGGATATTTGAAATGTAAAAAAAAAATGAAGATGCAACAGTTGGGTGTGAAACTGCTGGTCACCCTTTTACTAGTTTTAAAAAAGACCTATGTGTTGGAAATTAAACATTGCTTTCATTTATACTTTTTTTCACTTTTCAAATTTCCTCCTTCACCTACAATCAGCAAAAACTGCAACAGATACGTATTTCTTTAGACTGTAAGCTCACAAGAGCATGTTTCTCTTTCCTTTATGTCTTTAAGGTTGATGTTCATTGTTGTTAATTACTATAGATTTGTCACTATGATTTATTATATTGTCTACCATCTCTGTATAACGCTTGTGCACAATAATACGGTTGCCATGAGGTCTTATTCACAGAAGCCTCTGTTATAAATATAGCATGCTGTGTATGAGTAAGTGGCTCAGAGTGGGCCACTGGACATTGTGGTCACATGGAGACAGAGGTGGCACAGAGGGGGTCCCTGAATGTGCACAAGAACTTAGTGGAGGCAGAGTGGAGCAGAGGTGGTAGAGAGGGGGCACAGTAAAGGCACAGAGGGGGCAATCTGGCACCTTTAGGAGAAATGTGGGGGACATTGTAGGTACATCATTGTGCAGTTTAGGCACAAGGTGGAAGAGGTGGCACAAAGGGGGAAACTGAAGGCACAAGAGGGCACAGAAGAGGTACAAAGTTGGCATAGTGCTCTGACTTACCTACAAACTCAGGTTAAGAATAAACGTGCAGTCCCTATCTCCTTTGTTATCCTGGAGATTACCTATACATTATTTTTGACAAAATGTGCATTTGCCCTAATACCCAAAGAACCTTGGTAAAGGCCTTCTCTATATCCAAGGAAATGAGGTGATAATGCCTTTCGATAGTGCTTGATTCATTTAATAATGTTATTCATTCTCATTTTGTCTTTTTTTTGCATCCTAATGTATTAGTTTAGTAGTATTTGCTTTTGCCTAATTATGCTGAGTTAATTTTGGGAATGTAAGGCTTCAGCTTCATTGCTGAATAGATTAGAAGACGGACCGGTCGGGGCAATGGTATTGACGCTGATGGAAAGAGAACGCACAAAGAGTGATGTAAATTTACTAGGTGCACCACTTCATAATAACTTTTAGGTTATTTTTTTCCAATTAAAGGAGACCTGTAAAGCAGTAATAAAAAAAAAATTGAACTTACCTGGATCTTCTATCGGGCCCCTGCCAACGTCCTGTGCAGCGCCTGGACAAAATCATCCTCTCATCCCCCACCGCGGCTCTATTATGATTTGGCAGTCGGCGGGCCACTGCGCCTGCATGGCCCTAACTGTGCGCACCCTCGCTCAAGTTACTGGGAGCATCCTGCGCAGGTGCAGTACAAAGATTTTTCATACTGCGCCTGCATAGAACTCGCCTAGCAACGGGAGCATAAACGAGAATACGCGCAGCCAGGGCCGCACAGGAGTAGTTGGCATCAACTTGAAAGTTGGTGAATCCGAAACGGAGCTGCGACAGGGACCGAAGGTTCGTTCTGTCCCGTGCAGGAACAGGACATCTGCAAGGGGGCCGATAGAAGCCCCAGGTAAGTTCAACTTTTTTTTATTTATTTTATACTGCATTACAGGTTTCCATTAAGGTTGCTGTATGGCAATCATTTAATCTACCATTCAGGTGAGGTGTGGCATGGCTATGAGGGGCAACGGAGGAGGCCATGCGTGGAAGAGGATATTTGAAATGTAAAAAAAAATGAAGATGCAACAGTTGGGTGTGAAACTGCTGGTCACCCTTTTACTAGTTTTAAAAAATACCTATGTGTTGGAAATTAAACATTGCTTTCATTTTTACTTTTTTCACTTTTCAAATTTCCTCCTTCACATACAATCAGCAAGCACAGATACGTATTTCTTTAGACTGTAAGCTCACAAGAGCATGGTTCTCTTTCCTTTATGTCTTTAAAGAGAACCCGAGGTGGGTTTGAAGAATATTATCTGCATACAGAGGCTGGATCTGCCTATACAACCCAGCCTCTGTTGCTATCCCAAACCCCCCTAAGGTCCCCCTGCACTCTGCAATCCCTCATAAATCACAGCCACGCTGCTGACAAACAGCTTGTCAGAGCTGGCTGTGTTTATCTCTATAGTGTCAGTCTGCTGCTCTCCCCGCCTCCTGCAGAACTCCAGTCTCTGCCTGCATCCCTTCCCTCCCTGCTGATTGGAGGGAAGGGACGGGGGCAGGGACCGGAGCTATGCAGGAGGCGGGGGAGCAGCTGAGACTGACACTACAGATGTAAACACAGCCTCACAGCACGGCTGTGATTTATGAGGGATTGCAGAGTGCAGGGGGACCTTAGGGGGGTTTGGGATAGCAACAGAGGCTGGGCTGTATAGGCAGATCCAGCCTCTGTATGCAGATAACATTCTTTAAACACACCTCGGGTTCTCTTTAAGGTTGATGTTCATTGTTGTTAATTACTATAGATTTGTCACTATGATTTGTTATATTGTCTACCATCTCTGTATAACGCTTGTGCACAATAATACAGTTGCCATGAGGTCTTATTCACAGAAGCCTCTGTTATAAATATAGCATGCTGTGTATGAGTAAGTGGCTCAGAGTCGGCCACTGGACATTGTGGTCACATGGAGACAGAGGTGGCACAGAGGGGGTCCCTGAATGTGCACAAGAACTTAGTGGAGGCAGAGTGGAGCAGAGGTGGTAGAGAGGGGACACAGTAAAGGCACAGAGGGGGCAATCTGGCACCTTTAGGAGAAATGTGGGGGACATTGTAGGCACATCATTGTGCAGTTTAGGCACAAGGTGGAGGAGGTGGCACAAAGGGGGAAACTGAAGGCACAAGAAGGCACAGAAGAGGTACAAAGTTGGCACAGTGCTCTGACTTACCTACAAACTCAGGTTAAGAATAAACATGCAGTCCCTATCTCCTTTGTTATCCTGGATATTACCTATACATTATTTTTGACAAAATGTGCATTTGCTCTAATACCCAAAGAACCTTGGTAAAGGCCTTCTCTATATCCAAGGAAATGAGGTGAGAATGCCTTTCGATAGTGTTTGATTCATTTAATAATGTTATTCATTCTCATTTTGTCTATTTTTGCATCCTAATGTATTAGTTTAGTAATATTTGCTTTTGCCTAATTATGCCGAGTTAATTTTGGGAGTGTAAGGCTTCAGCTTCATTGCTGAATGGATTAGAAGACGGACCGGTCGGGGCAATGGTATTGACGCTGAAGGAAAGAGAACGCATAAAGAGTGATGTAAATTTACTAGATGCACCATTTCATAATAACTTTTAGGTTATTTTTTCCAATTAAAGGAGACCTGTAAAGCAGTAATAAAAAAAAATTGAACTTACCTGGAGCTTCTACCGGGCCCCTGCCGACGTCTTGTTCCGCACCTGGACAAAATGATCTTCATCCCCTGCCGCGGCTCCATTTCAGTTTGGCAGTCGGCAGGCCACTGCGCCTCCATGGCCCTAACTGTGCGCACCCTCTCTCAAGTTACTGGGAGCATCCTACGCAGGTGCAGTACAAAGATTTCTCGTACTGCGCCTGCATAGAATTCGTCTAGCAATGACAGCGTCAACGAGAATGCGCGCAGCCAGGGCCGCATAGCCGTAGTTGGCATCAACTTGAAAGTTGGTAAATCTGGAACAGACCTGGGACGGGACCAGAGGTTCATTCTGCAAGGGGGCTGGTGGAAGCCCCAGGTAAGTTCAACTTTTTTTTTAATTTTTTTATACTGCCTTACAGGTTTCCATTAAGGTTGAAAACCTTTAATGCAGTATAAAAAAAATTAAGAGTTGAACTTACCTGGGTCTTCTACCAGTCTCCTTGCAGATGTCCTGTTCCTGCACGGGACAGAAAGAACTTCCAGTCCCTGTCGCGGCTCTGTTCCGGATTTACCAACTTTCTGATGTATTAACAGCTCATAGGCTAGAAATAGACTGCAGTGTAATTTGCGTTACAAGTTCAGTGCCTGATTGTGCCTTGCTACTGTACGATTGTTTTGTGTGTGCGACGTTCCCGTATTTGGCCTAAAGCGCAAAGCTGACCTAAATACGAAAAAGTGGACTGCATGCAGGCCACTCGACAGCAGAGTGGGAATTGTTGAAGTGTCTAGCAGCAGCTAGTGGTGGCAGTGAGAAGTGTTTTGAGGGGTGACAGCCTTGTGTTAGCTCGAATAAGGCTGCTTCCCCTCTGGATCTGGTCAAACCTGCAGTTGGGAATCATATCTGCAGGCATGCCGCGGGGTCGGTTTCTGACAATCTATACACCTGGCTTACCTATACAGGGGACATCTATACACCTAGCTACTTATAGTGGGGACATCTATACACCTGGCTACCTATTCTGGGGACATCTCTACACCTGGCTTACCTACACGGGGACATCTATAAACCTGGCTACCTATTCTGGTGACACCTATAGACCTGGTTACTTCCACTGGGGACACAAATATACCTGGCTACATATACTGGAGACTACTACAGACCTGGCTACCTATTCTGGGGACATCTATACACCTGACTACCTATTCTGGGGACACCTATAGGTCTGGTTACTTCCACCGGGGACAACTATAGACCTGGTTACCTATACTAGGGGCACCTATTTTGGGGGAACTGCTGCCAGATTATATGTATGTTGGGGGAACCGCTGCTGCCAAGATTATTTCAGGATTATTTGCAATCCATTTCAACACAGAAGTGTTAAGAGCTCCATTAAATTGTACAGGCAGTGAGTTGGCATGCAGATTTAACTTATCTTTATGTTTTTGGGATGTGGGAAGAAACCGGAGTGCCCAGAGGAAACCCACACAGACAAGGGGAGAACATACATACTCTGGTCACAGTCAGATCCCTGTAAATGAATGCATGTTCTGCCATTGGAGAGCTTTTTAACACGGGTAGCCTCAGTTAATCACCTGCTCCCTCCAGTGAAGCAGTGTGCGCAGCAGCCAGCTGCCCATTAGAGGGCGACAGAGCTCCAGCTATTATACCCTCATCCTCTCTGGGCTGGCTGCCACCACAGATGTTTGCTGGGGAAGTTCAGAGGACAAGCTCATCTAGTGAGATGGGACACTTTATGAAGGGATGTGGCAGCTCCTCTTGATTGTATTGTTTCCCCTCCGAGAGGTAATTACAGAACAATCAGAGAGGCTGCCAGACTTTCCATCCGGAACTTCTTCCTGCTGGCAGCGTCCTGAGGAGACGTCCGACCACAAGACGTGTGCGCTAAATGACTGCCTGACCCGCATAATGACTGCATAGCTATGTCCACACGGGAGGAGAGGCATCCATGTCTTACTGTGAGGGACCTCTGTTTACTCATATAGCAGAACATCCAGGCTTGAAAGGAAAACTCTGCAATGCGTTAAATCCCTGCTTCATTCCTATTTTTCAGCATTGCATTTCATAAAAACTAGCAAATGCATGACCTTTGGTGCATTGTGAATTTTTTTGAATAAAGAGGAATAAAGTTCCTCTATTCAAATTCAAACAAAATGATGTACCTCTGCGTGCCTGCAGCCATGCACCAACTCATACAAGAGCTCTCATTGCTTTGGCCAGTTTTCCCGGAGCAGACGGATTCTAAATACACACAATGCAATTTCCTGTCCGATAGACGGGAACAAACAACTATTTCCGACGCGTCGATCTGCCCCGCTCTACGCCGGGATTCATTTTGCCAAGTTATCATGGGAAAATCGTTCACGTTATCGATCAGGAGCCGTTTGGACATGTTGAAGGATATGGAAGCTTCCATATTTATTTCCTATAGGGCCTGTTTCCATCAGCTGCATTGCCACGGTGTGATTACAACATTGGGTGGTTCCGTGCGATGTGAGATGCAGCACAATGCTATCCCTATGGGAATCGGATGTGTGCTGTGGAAAACTGCAGCATGCTATCCATGTTTTTGGCTGCGTCGCATCACTTTGCGAACAAAAATTTGCCTCAATGGACTAACATTAGCAGCAGTTTGGATGCGGTGATGAAAAACAGGTCCTTAACCTCCTTAGTGGTAACCCCGTGCTGGACACAGGGTAAGCCGCCGCAGAGGATATCTCAGCCCCTGGTGGGGCGATTTTTTTCTGTAAAGTGCTGTACGCGCAGCTAGCACTTTGCTAGCCGCACGTACAGCTTGATCGGCGATTGGCCGCACGCAGTGGCGGAAGAGGGCCCCCCCCGCCAGAGCCCTGCGCAGCCCAGACCAATCACTCCCGGGCAGCGCAAAGGGCTGGATTGGAAGCATCTGACGTCATTCCAATCGTAGCCACGGCGACAGGAGAAGCCAAACAGGAGATCGCGTTCTATACGCAATCTCCTGTTTGCTGTTGTTGCCGGCGGCGATCGAACTAGAGGGACACATGCACCCTCTAGTGGTGTTTCATGTAGCTACCACTCAGGTAGTTACATGAAACAAAACAAAAAAGTGCAATGCAGCCTCCTTGGCAGAAAAAATGAACCGCCAAGGAGGTTAAGCAATACCAGTTGCCTGGTTGTCCTGCTGATCCTCTGCCTCTAATACTTTTAGCCATAGACCATGAACATGCATGCAGTAGATCAGATGTTTCTGACATTGTCAGATCTGGAAAGACTAGCTGCATGCTTGCTTCTGGTGTGATTCAGACACTACTGCAGCCAAATAGACAAGCAGGGCAACCAGCTACTTGCATGGTTTAAAAGGAAATACATGTGGCAGCCTCCATATTCTTCCCATGATGATGTAGGAGACTCAGAAAATGGAACAAAATGGTGGAGGGAAGCTTGTACTGGGGGCGGGACCGTTTGTGGTGGAAGGTGGCTGCGGAGGACACTTCAGGCAGTACTGGCAATGGGCCAGATACAGGTGATTTAATCCCTCCCCACCCCAGCTGTGTCCTCTTGGCCAGGGGAGCCACTACTAGATAGCACTTTACACCATTCTCAGCCTTCCTCTGGTGTGTACTCACTGAACCATTATCAGCAGACAAGTTATAGCACCCTCCACTGTTACTGATGCATAAATCAGTCCCAGGTAAGTAAATCTAGTCTGTGCCCCTCTCCACCCCTCCCAATATCCTTTACAGTAAATGTAAAGGCGCTAAAAAGCAAAAAGTCAGATACTTGCCTATGGACAAGGAAGTCTACAGGACAGGGAAGGCTGCCATTGATCTTTCCCTGTCCTCTCTTGTTTTCCTCATTCCAGCGTCGTCACCCCAGTTTCAATTTGCCGCCTCAGGAGGCTTCAGAAGCACTTGCGTCCTTGAGTGCTTGCGAAGACGCAATCACTGCATGCTCTGTACTGAGCCGCCCATCTTCGGACGTACTCGGGGACATAAGTGCTTCCAAAGCCTCCCAAGGGCTCAGACATGTATTTGACCAATTGGACGAGTACACAAAAAAGGGGGTGACAACACTGAAATGTGGGGAGCAAGAGAAGACAGGCAAAGCTCTATAGGATCCAGAGCCTTCCCTCTCCATAGGTATCTGCCTTTTTTTTTATGTCACTTCACATGTCCTGTCAGATCCAGCAGCACCTGCTGAGTTTAGCACATCACAGGAGTGCTAAAAAAAAAAAAAAAAAAAAAAAAAAAAAGACCTAAAAAGGCCACCAGAAGCATCAAGGACAGGATTCAGGGTGTTTGTTGGCCAACCATCATTTATGTGTGTCTAACAATCCAAGACTACCCAGAGACTCTACTCGTGTTACCACAATTACACCATTCACAGAGCTGGTATAACTCCAAGAAAAAAATGTTTTTATTTAATACACCTTCAGCAGTGAGAAGAAAAATGTATAATCTAGAAAAGCAGAATCCTCTGTGGATGACGGGAGTTGGCGGGTCTGCATGGAGCATCTCCAGAGAAATGACACAGGATGGCATCCAACAAAAATGGGCACAAATATAAAAAGAAAAAAAATTCCTAAATTTAGTGCTCCATCGGCTCCTCGGGCTTATCTGCTGGATCCTCGGCTGGGGGTGCGACCTGGAGAGAAGGGAGATCGGACCATGAGTAACATAATGTTCCAACACAGCATCAGAGGCGGGACAAGGTCCTCCTGCACCCAAGGCTGAGACACCAAAGTGTGCCCCTCCATCCCTCACACCCTAGCCGTCACACACTGATTGCTATTAGACTAATACAATACAATACAATAACATTTCTATAGCGCTTTTCTCCCATAGGACTCAAAGCGCTTAGGCTCTCTCAGATTCAGTAATTAGTAGGATGAAGTATTCACACAACAAAAGTTATATTTCTGCAAATGCCAGACTGAACAGGTGGGTTTTCAGTCTGGATTTAAACACGTCCAGGGATGGGGCTGTCCTGATCTGTTGAGGTAAGGAGTTCCAAAACGTAGGGGCAGCATGACAGAAGGCTCTGGGACCAAAAGTTTCCAAGTGGACTCTGGGTATGACTAGATTATTAGAACCTGTGGATCTGAGAATGCGGGGATTGCTACGCAGCTGTAACATATCTTTCATGTATCCAGGGCCTAGATTATTCAGGGATTTAAATGTCAGTAGGCCGATGTTGAATAGGACCCTCCATTCTATAGGTAGCCAGTGAAGGAAGGGAATGCAGGACTGGCATTATGTGGCAGTGACGGGGTTGGTTGGTTAGCAGTCTGGCAGCAGTATTCTGTATCAGCTGTAGGCGGTACAAGACCTTTTTTGGAAGGCCAGTGTAGAGAGCATTGCAGTAGTCCAGTCGGGATGTGATGAAGGCGTGGACTAAGGTTGGCAGATCTTCTGGGGGTAGACTAAAAGGTGCCACAGGGCCCACAACCTCCCCAACACCTTAATATCTAGTTATCTGGCTTGCAGTCACTGCTATGTATCCCCTTTTCTTATTTCTTTCTGCTTCATACACAATTAGGAATGACAGCTGAATGAATTGTGCGCCCCCTCCTACACTGCGCCCTGAGGCTGGAGCCTCTCCAGCCTATGCCTCAGCCCGGCCCTGCACAGCATCATATTAACCCTTTGGGGACCGGCCGCCTAACCCCCCTTAAGGACCAGGTGATTTTGCTGAAGGGGGGGGGGGGTTATGCAGCCAGATCCCCCATGCAGTTGGCAAGGCTTGGTGTTCTCTATGTGTCTAGGTGTCCCCCTTGTATGCAGCACCCATTACTCACCTCCCAGGCTCCAGTGGTTAACCGCTGTGGACCCCTCCAGTCAGCATCCCCGCTCGTACTGCCACTCAGTTCTGGGTCGTGGCTTGATGTCGTCATCAAGCCGGGACCCGGCACTGACGTCAGAGAAAGCAGGGATGCCGGCCAGAGCAGTGGGGAGCACCGATCATCGTGGGAACGGCAGGAAGGTGAGTGGAACCTCTTCTTCCCCCCTACCACCGCAGCTGCCAATAGTGATCACTATGATCCGCCAACGATCATAGTGACCACGTGATCAGAAGCCATACGCGATGGCTTCTGATCACTGAGGGGAGATGTCAGCTGTCATATGACAGCTTAAAGAGAACCTTAACTGTGAGCAGTTTTTCAAATAAAAATTTCCCATACTACTTACATTGCACTGTGCTTATCTAACTGATGTTCGCCGTTCTGCTCATTCCCGCTCTCCGTTGGTGGCATAGTTTCGATTTGATGATGTCACAAACATGGCGCCGAACAGTAGCTATTATTTCCGGGGCAGCGTGGAGCCCAGGATGTGTTCTGAGCATGTACTCCCGCACTGTCAGATTCTGCTGCGGCGTACGAGCACGCTGACAGATCGACTCAGTGTGGAGCATGCGCACTAACTGTGCAGATGCCGGCTGTGTTTCCTCAATCAATAAAGTACCACCCACTGTTAGCTTGTAAGAGGAAATCACAGCCGGCCATAGTAAGGCACGCTATGATTCACAATGTGCCTCCGCTCAAGTTGGACAACAGCGCAGGCGCGAAATAGAGACGGGCGCAAGGACCATGCGAGGGAGGTGGATTAGTCAACAGTACTTCTGGGGAAAGTACTGTGCGACTGATCAGTCGGCCGAAAATGACGAGGCACACTACAGGGCTCAGAGGCACAATTTGAAACAGCAGACAGTGCGGTAAGTGTCTGCTGTACTATCTACATTGACTGGAATAGTTGTTTTTAATGTATGTGTCGGTTAAGGTTCTCTTTAATCTCCCCTCTCGGGTGCGCATGATCGCGTCGGGAGTGGAAACGGCGGGCGGCGTAGATCCTATGCTGCACCAGGCTAGAACAGCCACAAGTGCGGTGTAAGATCTAATACAGTCGGTCCCCAAAAGGTTAAAGTGTAACTCCAACCACAAGAATGACAACAGTTTTCAGTAGAGCTAGCTTGAACTCTCATGGCCTGTCACTGTACCGAGATCATAGTCTGGGGGGTCTCATCGCTGAACGGTGAGGAGGAGGGCCATGGGGGAAGCCTCTGTAGGATCCTGAGGCTAACCTCTCCCAAGGTTAGTACCAAAATTGAGGTATTTTTGCCCCTTTTGGTAAATGTTAAAGCAGAGGTGTCAAACACAAGGCCCACGGATTGAATTTTGTGTGGCCCTCGAGAGCGGTGTCTTGTCACTTCTGTTCTTCCCAGCAGCTGCGCACTCTATAATTCTGAACCTCAAGGTTACGATCACATGACATGCATTTGGAGCCAGAGGTCTTCACCATAAAGCATGTGGCTGCCAGGACGTTTAGAGGAGACCCAACACAGCACTGGAGCAGGTGAATATTAAACTACTCCACCACGCTGCAGAAGGGGGAGGAGCAGGAACCCCCCCTTCCCGGTCACCATAGGCTACTTTACTTTAGTTGAGTAGCTACATACTTTAGTTGAGACAATTTGGCCCACAACTTAGAATAGGTTTTAGATTTTGGCCCCTAACATGATAGAGGCCCAGTGCACACCAAAAAACCTCTAGCAGATCTGCAAAATGCTAGAGGTTTTTGAAGCAGATTTCAGAGCGATTCTAGGTATGTTTAGAGACGTTTTCTAAACATGCCTAGCGTTTTTTTGGAGCGTTTTTGTGTAGCAGATTTTATATATTGTTACAGTAGCTGTTACTGAACAGCTACTGTAACAAAAACTCCTGAAAAACCGCTCTGTTCTAGCGTTTTTCAGAGCGTTTTTCCACTTTCCTATCGAAAAAATGCTGTAGCCCTCGAGTTAGCGGTTCTGGAAAAAACGACCCGCTCTGGTGTGCACCAGCCCATTCATTTTCATTAGCCAAGCGGTTTCCCCCTGCAAGCGTTTTAAAAAACGCTCCAGAACCGCTCTGGTGTGCACCAGCCCTGAGTTTGACACTCCGTGAACCAGGAAGGTAGAGAACCTGTTGCTCGGGAGCCAGATGTGGCTCTTTTGATGGCTACATCTGGCTCACAGACAAATAAGTAGGGATTGATTCACTAATCTACACTGCTCAAGCAGTGCAGCTTAATGTGGCAGTGCAAGTCAAAATTTCAAAGTAGGCATGCTATTGCTGTAGCATACACTACTAACTTACTAGCGTTCCCTAAAAAAAATAAACAGCTGCTCCAATTGTCCCACTCTGGACCCCGTCAGGTCCAGTGACTTTGTAGGACGAGATCCCCGCACTTTGATTGGCCCAATAGGTTACCTGTCACTTGACAGGCAGCCTATTGGGCCAAAGTGCGGGGATCTCGTCCTACAAAGTGTATCAATCACCAAGTCAGCTAGCTAATTGTACAAGCTGTTAGTCTGTATTTCTCCTGTCTGGCTCTCGGATGTTGCTGAAACCCAAGAGAAGCTAAAGACGTGTCTGAAACTTCCGCTGCCCGGTGGATCAACTGTGTACACATCACCGCAGCAACAGGGACGTAAGCCCTCTGCTGCGCATGCGCACTGTCCCAGTTTGAAACATATTGTATGGCTCTCACGGAAATACATTTTTAAAATATGTGGTGGTTCCTGACCCCCGCTCTATGGTATCCAGAGCATTTCCTCTACTTGGATATAGATCTAACCTGAAGTTCTCAATCTTCAGGATTGTTTTAATTCCTGATACAGAACCAGGATATAGATCAGGTGACTCCACCAGTTGCATGCTTGTTCCAGAAGTGAATCAGGACCAAACAAAGGCATGACAGGACAGTCAGGTATCGGATTTTTTTTTTTTGAAAGGCAAAAGATGGCCACCCCCAAATTCCTCTTACTACAGTTCTCTTGTATAGCTTCTCTTTGTAATGTCCCCCATGCAATGTCACCCACCTTCCTCTGTGGTCTCTCTTCCAGGCCTTCCAGGAATGATGCCACCTCGTCGTCATCATAGATGGTGAACTCCATGTCTTTACCGACAATGCCGATGGAAACATTCTACAAGACAAACAATATTCCAGTTACTTCCTCCAGCTGATAATTGCCGTGTGCTTGTAAATGGCCGGATGTCCCTGTCCGGCTCCAACTTCCTGTGTTTGATTAAGGTGCAGGAAAACTGCCAGGCCTGAAGACAGCTGTTGGCGGAGTCAGTAAGGAGGAACTCTACAGTCACAGGACGTTACAGCTAAACTCTGCACAGCTGAAAAAGCTCATTCTCCTTGGTATAAATTATAAATCCAGCATTTGATGACTGAAGTTGATGCCTGAATCTGCATCAACTTGGAATTATTAGCATCTCAGTAAGGGCCCTTTTACACTTAATGCGTCGGTATGTTTTTTTCCATAGCAGTGCATTGTGCAAAAGCTTTCAATTAAAACATGTGAAGATGGAACTGAGCCATAGGAAAAACATTGAAAAAGGGCCCTTACCATCTGTACTGCCTAAGGGCTGGAACTCACTAGAGCGTTTTTTGAGCTTTTAGGGAGCGTTTTAAAAATCGCTAGCGCTTTCCCTAAATATATGTAACAAATTCCACAGTAGAGATTGTGATTAGCATCACACATTGCGATTTGAGTGCGATTTTAAATTAATGCAAACTGTAAAAAAATTATGATACATTGAAAGGACCAATCAGAATTAAAATTGCAAATCGCTATCACAATCGCTGGCAAAAAGCTTAAATTTTTTAAAATCGCTCCCAAAAGCACCGGAAAACACTCATGAAATCGCTTACAAAACGCTAATTAAAAACGCTAGAGATTGCGCTAACGTTTTGCAATTTGTAGTGGGTTCCAGGCTTAAAAGGTAAATGGATTCGGTGGAAGGAGGGATGTCCTGGTTTAGGGATTGTCAAGGAGATGGAAATAATTTTGAGTTGATGCAGGATTATTCAAATTTTGTATGCAAATTTCTGAAGCTTGAAAATGGACCAATCGAATTTTACCTCAGCAGGATTTGATTGGTTCATGGTCAAGCTGCTTAAATTTACATACAAAGTTTGCCTAATGCTGCATCAACTCAAAATGATTTGCATCTCATTGACCATCCCTAGTCTTGGTAATAGGTGCAGTAGTTAAAGTGGACCCAAATTAAAAATACAAGATTTCAGAAATAAAATGTATTTTCTAAATTATAATAATAAATAGCAGCCTTTTTTCAGCTGCATGATGAGAAATATAAAATATTTTACATTTAGTGGAGAAACCCCTCCCTTCCTTTCATATTGCCAGGACAGAATCCAGCAAACTGTTGGAGTAGAAGGTGTCCAGCAAAGGAGGAATTGCTAATGGCTGCCACCTGTATAACCCTAGTTATGCAAAGAGAAGGGTGAACGCATGCACTGAAATGCTCTCATAGGCTTGAATGAGTGTTTATTTATCTTTGTATGTGTCAGAGTGGTGCAACTAAGTATTTTGAATTAAAAAAAATGTTTGGTTTGGGTCCGCTTTAAGAGCTGAGACACAAGAGGAGAATCTTCCAGCAGCGCATAGGAAGCCCAAAATAATGTCGGCACCAGGTGAGCAGAGCTGGAAACGAAGGGTGCCCAAACACTGCTTATTTTGCAGGTTGATGGACCAGTCAATACGATCATTTTAATAAAAACTGGAGGAGACTCTTTGTCGCAACATAGTAACCCGGTCAATATTTTGATTGATTTATGTCCAAAATTGGTCTCGAGGGCTTAATTGGGTGTACGTTTGATTTCCAGACAACCGATTTTGGCCAAAATAGGCACTGCTTGTTGCGGCAAACATTTTCATCCGATTGGATAAAATTATCAAATCAGATGGTCGATAGGGTTACAACATCTCTAGATGTATGGCCAGCTTTAAAAAGAAACTGCAGTGAAAATAATGTAATAAAAAAAGTGCTTAATTTTTACAATAATTATGTATAAAATTATTTAGTCAGTGTTTGTCCATTTTAAAATCTTTCCTCTCCCTGATTTACATTCTGACATTTATCACATGGTGACATTTTTACTGCTTGCAGGTGATGTCACTGGAAGGAGATGCTGCTTGCTTTTTTGGCAGATGGAAACAGCTGTTATTTTCCACAATGCAACAAGGCTCCCACAGTGTGATGTCAGGACCTCAGAGCTGTGAGGCGCTGACACACTGTGGGAGGGGTTTCACCACAATATCAGCCATACGGAGCCCCTGATTGAGCGGTTTGAGAAAAGGAATAGATTTCTCATGTAAAGGGGGGTATCAGCTACTGATTGGGATGAATTTCAATTCTTACGGTCTCTCTTTAAACTAAGAAATGTAAATTGTTCTGCACAGTCCTGGCGAACCACTAAAAGGAACTTATTCAATAGGCTCACTGCCCATGCAAACAGCTTGTTCACATCCAGAATAGGCAGCGATAAACCCGGTAAACTGCAAATAAAATAAAGAAAAAAAAAACCTCTTCTCATGATAAAGTTTTAAAAACAAATACAGATTATTGCACTCACTCCTAAGAGAAGAGTGGAGTACAGCATACACAGCTAGGATAGGAGACCGGAACTACCGTGGCTAGTGAAGCTGCAAGATGTGAAGTCACAGCCCAGCTGAATGCGTCTGCGCAACCGCCTACAGGAGGAGCGTCAACATGTTTTGGGGGCCTCCCCTACACCTGCAGTGTCAGTTTATAAGAAGGTGTACAGCTACGCATCTACTTGAGGTCTCATGGCTCTACAGGCCACTGTAGTTCTGCTCCGGTCTCCTACTGTAGTGGAATACACTGTATTCCACTCTTCTCTTAGGGCCTAGTTTATGAATAGGACGCAGCACCTGTGCTGTTGCGAGGTCGCAGCCAAATCGCTATAGCCATGCCATGCACAACTAGGGGATTCAGATGCGTGCTGCTGTGAACTGCAGCAATGTAGTCTGAATCGTACCGGCATGCAATTTGGACAGCAAGTCTATTGACTGAATAGACATTAAAACGGGTGGAACCATCCAATGCAGAAAAGATAGGCTAATAAAGCTGTTGATCTACTAAACAGAGAGGAAATCTTACCTCTCATGAAAATTTGGAATTTGCTTCCTCAGGTCAGTGAAAAAGCTGGTGCCCTAACTGCTATGGCTGTGTAGTGAGCATGAGCACCTCCGTCACCTGAGGAAGTGGGCAAGCACCCGCGAAACTTGTTAATTTTATGTGCTTTTTTTCAATAGACTGGTCCAAAATCTTCTAGAGAGGTAAGATTACCTCTCTGTTTATAAGATCAACAGCTTTATAAGCCTATCTTATGTATTGGGCACCTCCACCCATTTTAGGTGTCTTGCCACACCCAGGGACGGATCCAGACCAAGTTGTGCCTGGGGCAAGGTCAGGTTTTGGCGCCTAAAGGTCAAGTTTTGGTGCCTAAACTGCCATTCATTTTGCTGCCTTTTTAAGAATTCAACAAACTGCGCCTGGGGCAAGATACCCGCTTGCCCCCCCCCCCCCCCCCCCATAGATCCGTCCCTGGCCACACCTCTTTAGAGGGGATCGTTTTTTAGTTTGTTCCAAAAAACATTCAGAGTGCGACCACCCAGTTCCTGTTACAGACCTGGAAAACTATGTGGGGACGGTTTATTTCCTGCCTGCTCTGACTGTGGTTGCAAGGATTTGCATCCCACCTTTGGGAGTATATACATCCTTAGCAATTTGCTTTTCTGAATCTTACACCATTCTTCACCATTGGGCTCCTGGTCTGCGTTAGTCTTTTAGATGAGCCTGGGGTTGTCATTAATCACAGGAACTATCAACACAAGTTATCTATTGAATGAATAGGCAGCATTTCCCTTTCCAACTTGCATGCGAGGAAATGCTGGACATTCCACACTAGTGGACATAGGCCCTTAGGAGTAAGTGCAATCATCTGTATTTGTTCTTATCCATTAACCACCTTTGGTCCGTGGGAATTGAAATCTACACCCAGTTTATGGCTGCTTATTCCTGTAAGGTTGTAGATTTCAACTACTGCGCCTAACAGTCCCGCCGCTATCCTGTCACTGCAGGCCACTCACTCTGCAGTCGCTATGGCAGCAGAGCTCCATGTCAGGTCAGGAGCCGGTTTCATTGGCTCCTGACCCCGTGATCATGGTGAGCCAATCTCATTGGCTCACATTGATCTCAGGGGAAGGAGCCAATGAAATCGGCGCCTGACCGCCTCACAGAACTCTGCCGTCATAGTGACTGCAGGGCGCGTGGGCTTCAGTGACGGGTGAGCAGCTGGTCTGTGTGGCGAGCCATCGATAAGCCCCGTTTTTTTGGTTCCAGCACTCTCTCACTGGTCCTTATAGCTAATGGGAGTCTTTAAAAAAAAAAAAAAAAAAAAAAAAAGATACTTACCTAAGAAGAGGGAAGGCTCTGGGTCCTAATGAGCTTTCCCTCTCCTCTCCCGGTGCCCTTGTTGCAGCGGCAGTTCCTCCGCTTATTTCCTCCACTTATATCCCCCGCCGTGGGGGACTTTGGAAGTGTTCGGGAGCGGATTTCTCCCGAAGACAGGCGTCTCCATACTGCGCACGTGCAAGTGTGCGAGAGGGGTCGCTCGCGCTTGCGCAGTATAGAGCGGCCAGTCTTCGGGAGCACTCGGGAGAGAGCAGTATTTGACTAATTTAGTCAAATACTGCTACGGGGGATCCTGCGCTGGAACGGGCAGCGGGAGAGGAGAGGGAAGGCTCAATAGGACCCAGAGCCTTCCCTTTCCTTAAGTATATATTTTTTTAAAAAGGTTCCCATTGACTTTAAGGGGCCAGAGATTGCTGGTACACAAGTGGTTAAAATTAATCAAGCTAGAAGAGGGGTGTGCCTTTGTTTTTATTATATGGCGATCTGTACAGAGATCTCCCATAGCATAGCAGTGTGTGATGCTGCTCTGTCACTGCAGCAATGTCACAGCTAAGTGACAGAACCATAAACAGATGTCACACAGCGATGAGGGCACACGGCCTAGCTGCACGCAGTCATTAATCTCTCAGAAGGCACGATGCGCTCTTCTCTGTGTGCTTCAGCTTTCTTTAGTTCCGCTTTGAGGTTCAAATATAGATTTCAGCAGAAATCTTTAATGCACAGATTTAAGTGCAAATATTGTTCTGCAACGCTATGGGCCATCATCTCCCCACCACTCCTACTCACCCCCCCCCCCCCCCCCAACCCTCGCATGGAGATATTCCAATATGTCCTATCTATTTTAAATCAATATACTGCACAAAATCAAAACAGATATATTGGGGCAACAGATAACTGGCAGATTTGATCAAATTGATTGAATTAGATGGGAATCTGATGGAAAAATCTATGCGTGACTAGTAACATAAGTCCACAGAACACTATCCCAAAACTTTTGTGGTAGTGTTCTGTGTACTGATGAAACAAAATTAGAACTGTTTGGGCCCATGGATCAACACTATGTTTGGAGAAGGAAGGACAAGGCCTATGAAGAAAAGAACACATTACCTACTGTGAAGCATGGCGGGGGGTCAATCATGCTTTGGGGCAGTTTTACTTCTGCAGGTACAGAGAAGCTTCAGCGTGTGCGAGGTATCACGAATTCTCTTCAGTACCAGGAGATATTGGAAGAAAATGTGATGCAGTCCGTCACAAACCTGAGGCTTGGGAGACGTTGGACCTTTCAACAGGACAATGATCCCAAGCATACCTCTAAGTCCACTAGAGCATGGTTGCAGATTGAGGGCTCGTTCCCACTATCGCGAATCTGCATGCGTCCAACGCATGCAGATCCGCACATGTAATGCAAGTGGATGGGCCTGTTTCCACTGTAGCGTTGTTGAGGTGCGTTTTTTTCAGCGTGAAAAAACGCACAAAAGAGCCAACGATTTCGCCTGCGTCGGGAATCCGTGCGAATCGCCGCTAATGTATTTAATAGTAAAAACGCATGCGTTTGTTACATGCGTTTTTACCCGCGATTTCGCGTGCGATTTCGCACCTTTTTCAATTTTATTTAGCCCTGGCAGTGTCATGGTTAATTTCGCATGGCACCCTGCCATGCGAAATCGCAGGCGAAATCGCGGGTAAAAACGCATGTGGAAACACATCCGCATGCGTTTTTACAAGCGTCGGAATGCGGCCGAAATCGCGTCGCAACAGTGGAAACAAGCCCTAAAGGCTGGAACATTTTGAAGTGTACATCGCAGTCACCAGACTTAAATCCGATTGAGAACCTCTGGTGGGACCTAAAGAAAGCAGTTGCAGCACGCAAGCCTAAGTATGTGACTGAACTGGAGGCTTTTGCCCATGAAGAATGGGCTAAGATACCCATAGATCGCTGCAAGACACTTGTGTCAAGCTATGCTTCAAGTTTAAAAGCTGTTATAACTGGAAAAGGATGTTGTACGAAGTACTAAGAATAAATGTCACTTGGGGGTTGAATAAAACTGATGATGTGAGCACAGAAAAGACATTTGTGGTTATTTCATTATAATTGTTATGTTGTATTTGTCTGACTTACAAGTGCCTCTTTGATTTAATTGTAAACAAGATGACTGAAATGATCAAAATCAATGTCAAACTGGCCAAAACACTCAATTTCAGTGGGGGTTGAATAATTTTAAACACAACTGTAGCCTTAAAGGGACTCAGAGCTGGATTAAACAGAACGTTTTATACACACGTGGGACTTCCTCCAGCCCCATACGCATGTATTGCTCCCACGCCGCCGTCCTCAGTCTTCCCGCAGCTCTGATACTCGGTCCCCGCACTTCCGTCAGTCGGGCCAGTCTACGCAGGAGAAGTGAGCCCCCTACATATCTCTCCAGCGGCTGCTGGAGAGATACACAAACAGCGTACTTTACTTACGTCTGACTGGTTCCGACTGACGGAAGTGTGGGACCGGGTATCAGAGCTGCGGGATGACTGAGGACGGCGGCGTGGGAGCAATACATGCGTATGGGGCTGGAGAAAGCCCCAGGTGTATATAAAACATTTTGTTTAATCCAGCTCTGGTACACTTTAAAATGGCAGTCAGATAAATCCCTGGATCAACTCTCCTGGGAATTACCTAGTAATGATAGCTGTGGATGCCCTTCAGTGCAAGGAAAGTATCCAAGGCCCCTTTAAATGCAGATATAGCGTTTGCCATAACTAATTCCTTATTAAAGGGAACCCGAGGTGATAGGGATACGTTGGCTGCCATATTTCTCTCCCTTTAAACAAGCATACAGATCAGGTGCTCTGACTCAAGTTTGACTGGATTAGCCACATGCTCATTTCAGGATTGTGACGGAGACTGCCAATGCTAGAAGATCAACAGGACTGCTAGGCAACTGGAATGGTTTAAAAGGAATTAAATATGGCAGCCTCCATATCATGCTCACTTCAGGTTCACTTTAAGTCCAATCTTTCCCCCATGATGACTCTCGCTGACTTGTGTGTTACCACATAGCCAAGTTACATAGGGAGTCATCATTACCAGCAATGTCTGCAGCATTTAACTACAATACCCTGCCTGCCAAATGTCTAGAAACGCCCAACCAATTAGCATTTCTGAGATCTACTGTAAGGGTGGGCAATGGCACTGGTATTTACAATAAAATTATAGCATTAGGAGTAAAGGAGATGTAGTCAGACCAACATTTACAACTACAGATACTTGATAAAAATAAATAAATCAGTAGTTAAAAGTCATCTTCGCTTTTAGAACCTTTTTGGCAGCTAGTTGCTCTTTGCTTGTTGGGGATTTTGCTTGGACTTTCTGCTCCCACAGCAACTTAATGGGATTCAGGTCAGGACAGACAGGAATCAGATTAGAGATCTCTCTCCAGATACCAGTTACACAGCTTGGATGGGATGATTATGATGGGAGTTTCCAAATTGTTAACAGCCGCTGCATATCTACTGAATCTACACCCTGCTTCATTACAAAAACTCAGCATTTTTAAAAATTAGTTCCTTGAAGGCCATCCGCAAAAGTTCAATGTCACTTACCTGGAGCTTCCCCATCCCCCCCCCCCCCCCGCAGTCTATCATGTCCCTCGGAGTTCTCCTGATCCCCTTCAGTGGGCCGCTGTCCTCTAAGAAAGATGTGAGACTAGAACTCTAGTTCTAGTCCCATAGGCGGGAGTGTTGTACGCATGAGCAATTCACAAAAATATAAACTGCACATGTGCAGAACTGCTCCCAGCTACAGGAGCGCTGATCCAGGAGGCGCACAGCCTGGGCCACGCATGCGCAGATGGCAAACTTTCAGAGAAGGACAGAACACACTGGAGAGGATCGGGAGGACTCTGAGGTACCTCAAAGACTGCGGGGTGGGGGGCCGGGGCAATGCAGAACTGTGGAATGTTATACAGGATATCTGGAATGAGCTGTCACATCCGCACTTCTGAAAGGAAGTTTGGCCCAGCGACAAGGTGCTTTGTGGACAGCCAGAAGCTAGGCCTAGTGGCAGCTTCTCACTCAGAGAAAGAAGGGGTACGGGGGAGGGAAGGGGTGCACAGTGACCCTGCCCCATGTTGAAGAATTACCTAGGGGAGTAGGAGGGGGTTCTGGGGGTCCTTTGTACTAAGTAGTGGAAAAGAGGGATTAATATTACTTTTTGCATTTAGGATTTAGCAGTTTATTCAGAGTGGAAACTGATTTCCAATGATTGGAGATAGCTGTGCAGTGTGTGGGCAGGCAATAGATCCGTCTCGGATCAGAATCCATCAGTGGGATCTATCGGAATGGTCGATCTGGTGGCAAACTGGCAGGTGTATGGGCACCTTTAGTACTCTGGGAAGCAGTCTTACCTTCGTGGTCAGGTCTTGCTCCGCAGGCAGCGTCTCTCTCAGGCCACGCAGTCCATGTTTCACCAGCTCATTCAGGTTACCTGTGTGGAAATCATCAGTAACAAGTCAGGAGATGACCCCGTGGCTCCTGTCCAGGCACACAGGCCTGGACAGGAGCCACGTTTCCACGGCACCACAGCCTGTGCCTATAATTCTACTAGAGGCCTAGATTCACCCCATCCCATCTTGTAATGGAGCAATGGCTTTTGAGCAATCTTCCACTGCATACAACAACAACCCCTCCCTCTTGAGAACATAAAGATTATGCAGGTATGCATAACTAATTTTTCCTCACCTCAGCGGGAGTCTAGGAGGCCTACAATAAAGCCTCGTACACGATAACGACCACCTCAGCGCGCGCGTGTGGCCGACTACCCCAGATGCCCAACCCGTGAGTGATCTGCCTCGATGACGGACTGCATGATATGGCCGCATTCAAAACAAGTACAAGTCGGTCAAATGACTTGTACACATGTGGCCAACTGCACGATATCAGCCCAACAGTCGTGTGAGTAGATCCAACGATTGGATTGAGCAAACTGACTGTTAGCAGTTGGTCATTTAGTTGTCTGCCTGCGTACACATGCCTGATTGTCGTTCAACAGACTAAAGTCAGACAATAATCAGGCAGTTTGGTTGAGCGTGAGTACGAGAAGATTAATTATTTGGTTTATTGTGAAAAAAACGCAAATAGGACAAAATAATTGAAAACATCAGCGTGCATAACCATTTACTCCCTTGGAGTCAGAATAGTACTTTATGTGGCCATCTTTTGTAGCAATTACAGCTGCAAGTCGCTTTGGATAAATCAGTATGAGCTTTCCGTATTTTGCCGCTGGGATTTTTGGCCATTCCTCAAGGCAAAACTGCTCTAGCTCTATCATGTTGGATTTTTTTTTGTTTGTGAACAGCAATCTTCAAGTCCAACAAGAGATACTCTATTGGATTGAGGTCTGGACTAGGACTAGGCCATTCTAACACATTTAAATATTTCCGCTTAGAGGAATCATCAAGCGATCACTGCTACCCCCTGTTCTACTTACCTGGGGCTTCCTCCAGCCCCTTGCAGCCGACATCTCCCACGCCGCAGCTCCTCTCTCAGTCACCGGCCCGGGGTCCCCGCCGTGGCAGAGGCCGACCCACAGTACAGTCCAGACAATGTGGACTTAATTGACAGCGGCGCTCGCGCAGTAGAGGGCAGCCTGGTGAGACAGTCAAAGACCCCGGGCCGGCGGCTGAGAGCGGAGATGCGGTCTGGGACATGTCGGCTGCAAGGGGCTGGAGGAAGCCCCAGGTAAGTAGATCAGGCTGTAGCAGATTGCTTCATGATTCCTTTAAACCCCAAGTGTTTTAACAGTAGGTTTTGGGTCATTGACCTGCTGGAAGGTGAACCTCCATCCCAGTCTCAAACCACTGGCAGACAGACACAGGTTTTTCCTTAAGAATATCCCTGTATTTAGCACCATCCATCCTTCCCTCGACTCAAACTAGTTCCCCAGTCCCTGCTGCTAAATAACATCTCCACAGCATGATGCTGCCACCACGTTTCACTGTGGCAATGTGTTCCTGGGGTGATGAGATGTGTTGGGTTTGCGCCAGATAGTATTCTCCTTGGTGGCCAAAAACTAAACTTTAGTCTTGTCTGACCAGAGCACCTTCCTCCATACATTTGGGGAGTTGCCCACATGCCTTTGGGCAAACTCAAAATGTACCTTCTTATTTTGAATGCTAAGTAATGTTTTTTTTCTTCCATAAAGCCCAGCTCTATGGAATGTACAGCTTATTATGGTCCTATGGACAGATACTCCAGTCTCTGGCGTGGAACTTTGCTATTCCTGCAGGGTTACCTTTGGTCTCTGCGCTGCCTCTCTGATTAATGCCCTCCGAGCCTGGCCTTTTATTTTGTTGGGCGGCCCTCTTTTGGCAGGTTTGTTATGGTACCGTGTTCTTTCCATTTGAAAATCATAGATTTGATGGTGCTCCAGAAGATAATCAAAGTTTGGGATATTTTTCTATAGCCCAATCCTAACTTGTACTTTTCAACAACTTTGTCCCTTCCATGTTTGGAGAGCTCCTTGGTCTTCATGGTGTGATGCCTCAGCTTAGTGGTGCTAAAACCTCTGAGGTATTTCTGAAAAGGTGATTATACTGACAGATCATGTGACGTTTAGGTGGCAACACAGGTGGACTGCATTTAACTTTTTATGTGAATTTTGATGGTAATTGGTTGCACCAGGACTTCTTAGGGCAGAAGGGGTGAATACATATCTTCAGTTCATTTTTTTAAATTTTATTTGCTATTAAGATATTTTTCACATTTCACTTTACCAGCTTTTATTTTTGTGCAGATCCAGGACGTGGCGGCTGCACTGGACTGATGGGCTCCTCCTCCCATAGTCTGACCCACCCTTACAAACAAGTCACAGAGCAGACATCCTCCACCTACACACAGCACATGAAGAGGACTCACATTCGCTGAACTCAGACATGTGTCTCTCCAGGTAGGTGCGGGCGGACTGGGACCGCGCTCCAATGGACATAGCTTTGCAGTCAAAGTAGTTTGCAGAGGGGCAGGTCTGGAAGATATGTGGCCCCATGTCCTGCCGAGGAGGGAACAGTACACCAAGGTTTAGTATTTTGTTGTTCTACCTTCTTACATCTCAATTTTTTAAACAGAACGTTTTATTAAAAACAAGTACATAACATTTTGCAGTGAAAAGAATATAAAGTGCTTGGTACACCAGCTGATTGTAGCTGGGCTGCAGGCAGAATACATGGAAGTAAAGATGGATCATCCACAGAGCAGGTGCCTAGGGCCTAATGGGTGTTCAGAGGTCTTTGTGGAACTCCCTCTGACCCTGCGCTCCGTCTTCCCAAATAAAAAAGCCAGGGGGAGCCAAACCTGCTGTCCTGCCTTGGGCCCCGTTTTACCTTGAAAGAAAATTATGCCATACAAAGGTGAGGACATGTATGCTGGGCCGGTAGCAGGCACCACTTTATTAAGTGGCCAACCTCTGACCCGGAGGGAGTAGCTCTGCGCATGCGCAGTCTGTCAGTTCAGAATGCTGTGACTGTGGACTCCATTTCCATGTGACTTCCTATGTGACTGGAGCACACGCTGATGTAACGCAAGATTGGAGACCGCAAACACAGTATTCAGAACTGACAGACTGCGCATGCGCAGAGCTACTACCTCCGGGTCAAAGGTTAGCAACTTACTAAAGTCACGCCTGCTACCGCAACAAAACAGACTCTTGGGAATAATCTGAAACATTTGCAAGGCTGAGCATACACTACCTATGTATTGCCTCGTTTTCACCCTCACTACTCCGCTCAGGTATCCTTTACAGAAAGCCTGACGGGAGAGGGATATGGAGGCTGCCATCACAATTATTTTTTTTAAACAATGCAGATTGCCTGGCTGTCCTGTTGATCCTCTGCCTCAGATACTTTTAAAATTACAGACCCTGAAAAAGCATGCAGATCGGATGTTTGATTTAAGTATGACTGCATTTGCCACATGCTCGTTTCAGGTGTGTGATACAGACACTACTGATGCATGAAAGATCAGCAGAATGCCAGGCAACTGGTATTGTTTACAATGAGATAAATATGGCCGCCTCAATATCCCTCTCACTTCAGGTTTCTTTTAGGCCGGTTTCACACTACAAACTGGCGGCAGCAATGTGGTGCCTGCTGCATCGCCAGAAACAGGCCTTCGGGGAACGCTGCATTAGTACGCAGTGTTCTCTGTCTGGCCACCAGCCGAGCAGGAAGTGATGCACACTTGGTCACTTCCTGTTTTGGGATATGCGGAAGTGCATTGTAAAAATACGCTTCCACACATGCGTGTCGTCTACATTAACCACTTGAGAACCGCAGTCTTTTCACCCCTTAAGGACCAGAGCTTTTTTTTTTTCTATTCAGACCACTGCAGCTTTAACGGTTTATTGCTCGGTCCTACAACCTACTATCTAAATGAATTTTCCCTCCTTTTCTTGTCACCAATACAGCTTTTTTTGGTGCCATTTGATTGCTGCTGTGATTTTTAGTTTTTATTATATTCATCAAAAAAGACATGACTTTTGTCCAAAAAAATGTTTTTAACTTTCTGTGCTGACATTTCTCAAATAAAGTAAAATGTCTATATACATTTTTGTCCAAATTTATTGTGCTACATGTCTGATGATAAAAAACAAAACAAAAAACATTCAGTGTATTGGTTTGGGTAAAAGTTATAGCGCTTACAAACTATGGTGCCATAAGTGAATTTTCCCATTTTGAAGCATCTCTGACTTTTCTGACCACCGGTCTTTTTTCATGAGGTGTTAAAATTCCAGGATAGTATAAATACCCCCAAATGACCGCATTTTGGAAAGAAGACATCCCAAAGTATTCACTAAGATGCATGGTGAGTTCATAGAAGATTTTATTTTTTGTCACAAGTTAGCGGAAAATGACACTTTGTGACAAAAAAAAAAAAAAAAAAAAAAAAAAAAAAAAAAATTCTCCATTTCTGCTAACTTGTGACAAAAAAAAAAAAAAAAAAAAAATGAAATCTGCCACGGACTCACCATGCCCCTCTCTGAATACTTTGGGGTGTCTACTTTCCAAAATGGGGTCATGTGTGGGGTGTGTTTACTGTCCTGGCATTTTGGGGGGTGCTAAATTGTAAGAACCCCTGTAAAGCCTAAAGGTGATAAAGGGACTTTGGGCCTCTTAGCGCACCTAGGCTGCAAAAAAAGTGTCACACATGTGGTATCGCCGTAATCTAGAGAAATAGTATAATGTGTTTTGGGTTGTATTTTTACACATACTCATGCTGGGTGGGAGAAATATCTCTGTAAATGAGACTTTTTAAACTTTTTTTTTTTTTTTTTTACACACCCCGAAACATATTATACTACTTCTCCTGAGTACGGCAATACCACGTGTGACACTTTTTTGCAGCCTAGGTGCGCTAAGGGGCCCAATGTCCTATGAGTACCTTTAGGATTTCACAGGGCATTTTGAGGCATTTGGTTTCTTGACTACTCCTCACGCTTTAGGGCCCCTAAAATGCCAGGGCAGTATAGGAACCCCACAAGTGACCCCATTTTAGAAAGAAGACACCCCAAGGTATTCCGTTAGGAGTATGGCGAGTTCATAGAAGATTTTATTTTTTGTCCACAAGTTAGTGGAAAATGACACTTTGTGAAAAAAACAACAACAATCAATTTCCGCTAACTTGTGGCAAAAAAATAAGGGACCTCAATCCATCTCTGGTGCAAATTAACAAGATTTTTTTGAGGTATACAGTTCTAACTTTTTTTTTAATTGCCCACTTTGCTAAAGGTGCCGAGTGTGAAATTTAGCCATATGGTAATTTACTACCTTGAAAAAGTCTAATCTATATAAACGAGTGAAATGATATTCTGCTGTGGTACACTATACTATAGAGCAAGTTCCGATTTCTGCATACACTATATAAATCAAACCTGTGATCCAGCGCCTGGACAAAAGGGAACAGAAGGAGGCACAAAGGGGGACACAGTGGAGGCAGAGGTGGCACAGAGGGAAGAGGAGGACAGAGGTGACAAAGTAGGAGGGCAGAGGAGGACAATGAACGCACAGGCGAACAGAGGTGATACAAAGGGGGGGACACTGGAGGCACAGAGATGGCACATCAGTGTTTTCCGATTTAGGAACTGATTCAGGTTAAGAATATCTACAGTCCCTATCTCGTTTGTTAACCAGGGACTACCTGTATATGGGTTGAGGGTGGTTATTAACTTTGTGTAGCTTATATTTGTTCAAGCAATTGAGAGATACAAATCCGTGCCAGCTAAAGGTATAACAGTGAAGTTTCCTGCATAGCTTTGTTTGGGTACTTACATCATAGCCGGCAATGAGCAGCCCCACGCCATATGGTCTCCGCCCGTAGCGCTGGGTGGGGATTTGGGTTTCTGACAGTGGTTAAGAAAGCAATATTTTGTACTACAACACTTAACATAAAAATACAGTCATATACCTACAAGTTTACATGTACAACTAGCTGTTTAAGATAAGTGTAGGAGAGAGTCACATGGCCCCCAGTGCCTGCAGGTGTGGACAAGGTGGGTACAGCTATCGGTAAATTAGAGAACAATTGGTTTCGTACACATGCTGGTTTGAACTTGGCTGTGATGGACAATTAACACCACCTCGGCCCACTACTGAGAGGCAATCCAGCATGCTTACAGCGTCCGCACTGCGTCTGCTAAAAATCCAGCTTGGCAAATCTTTAGCAATCCCCGATGCCTGAGCACGTTGTTCTCCCGACTCCTCTGCTGGCAGAAATCCGCTCCATTGCTTGCGCTACCTCCATAGCAACAGATGGGTGGCTAGCCTGGAGGCTGACGACATGTCTGTACAGTTTCGCCCCTGCTTTGTCCATCCCAGTGGCCTGGGATGGAGTACCCTTCCCTGCCTGTTGACAGAATTCCCTTAAGGTGTATGGGGCTTTCCAGTATGTCTGTTGTTTACTGTCCCTGTTTACTGTGAAAGAAAAGTGCCCACTACAGCAGTGTTAAACATTGCAAAACAAGATTAGAATCTGGTTAAAATAGAAACAAAGACTCTGCTGGGAGCAGGCTCTCAATCTATGTTTGAATTAGTTCTGCTTTAATCATTTGCTGCATACATTTTGAGCATACTCACCTGGCGCCGTCCATTCGGGTGCTCCCCCACTGCTATGCATGGAAGAAAAGCCGGTATACAGAACTGAAAGCCCCATTAGGCTACAATTGATTTGCAATAGGCCAATAGGAATCCTCCCTCCCCAAGTGGGATTCTCATTGGCTCACCGAGTGGAGGACCAATGAAAATCCTCATAGGTACCCATTGGTCTATTGCAAGCCAATTGTATCCTGGTGCTTCTGATGGGGCTCTAGGATCTGTATACCGGTGGCAGCACATCGGGTGGTACAGTGTGAGCCCGGCTATAGGCTTTAACCAGTTCACCCCCAAGGGCTTTTACCATAACGGACCAGAGCAATTTTCACCTGTCAATGCTCCTCCCTTTTATTTCCTAATAAACTTTATTACTACTTATCACAAGAAAATGATCTATACCTCGTTTTTTTCGCCACCAATTAGGCTTTTGTGGGTAGTACATTTTGCTAAGAATTTATTTTTTTATTCTAAATGCGTTATAATGGGAAAAATAAGAAAATAGTGGAAAAAAATTCATTATTTCTCAGTTCTTCGACCATTATAGTTTTAAAATGAAATGTTCTCCTGTGGATAAAACCGACACATTTTATTTGCCCAGTTGTTCCAATTATTAAACAGTTTAAATTATGTCCCGATCACAATGTATGGCGACAATATATTATTTTAAAATATAGGTGTTACCGGTATTTTACTGGTTTGTTTTTTTTTTTGGTTTGTTTTTTTGTCCGGTCCAGAATTACAAGCCCCTATGTAGTGAAGTAAAAGTAATTTTCCCTCATAAAATACATATTAAAAAAGCTGAGTCCCCCTAAGGCAACTATTTGTGTTTTTTTTAACTGATTTTTATTTTTATCTTTACAAGTGTTTTTTTTTTTTTTTTATGGGGGGGGGGGGCCTTTGGTAATGTAAGTTATTAATTTTATTAGTATTATGTATGTATGTATGTATGTATGTATGTATGTATGTATGTATGTATGTATGTATGTATGTATGTATGTATTTCCTGGACCAAACATGGCGGCATACCTATGGGTTCTAGCCCTGAACCCGATAGGACAGACTACCTATAAAATCTTTAGACCCAACCCCTCCAGCCATTCTTTTTTCCTGTCCTCGAATGGACAGGTTACCGGTATTTTTTATCTTTTCTGTTTACCTATTTTTTTCTTCATTTTTCGTACTTTCCTTTCTTTTGTTGCCTGTGCAGGACGGTTCGCTGTCAGGTAACAGGCTGCTAAAGGTAGCCTTTTCTGATTACGCACACAGGGTGATCCTTTTAAAATTCTCCTGTGCACAGGGGTCTCAGGTTTTAAAAGAGTGCTTTCCCCTTTTGTATTTTTGTCATACACGGATATTGGAGGAAACATATGTGTATTCTATGTTTCCACACTCCGGGTGAAGGAGGAAGTGGCCAGCTGCCGAGAGATCGCAAATCTGCATCTAAGAGACGGCAATCTAGGTCACGTTCAAGAGACAGGAGCCATCATTCCCGTAACAAGTCTGCAGTCAGAAGATCCTCCAGAGATCATAGGAGTAGATCCCGGAGAAGATCCCCTAGAGATCGCAGAAGTAGATCTCGAAGCAGAAGCAGGAGGAGTAGGAGACATTACAGGGAATCATCTAGGAGACGGCAGTACCGTTCCAGATCATCGCATAGACATTCCAGAGACAGAAGGAGAAGGCGGTCCACAGATCGCTACTCCTCTGATAAGCGGAGAATAGGTCCCCTAAGAAAGGCAGGGGAGAATGGGGGAGGCAGGGGAGAATGGAATGGGTCTCCAGAATCAGATCCCTTTGAACCTTTCCAGAGACCTGTTCAGAATCAATGCTGGTCATACTCCCTGCCAGCAATGCCTGACAAAATGGTTTGTAAAGCCTGTCTTGCAGAACTTGGCAGGGACAGAGATTCTGATAACCAACAGGTGTTCACTTTCATCAAACAGGCAGTACAGGAGACTTTCCAAAATATGGCGCCTCCTCAGCCTGGGTCAGCAGCAGTTGCTCAGGTTCTTCCGGAAGACCATCTAGCTCCGGAGGATTTATCCCCAGCAGGATTTAATTTTTGCCCTAGTGCCTGCATTTCTAAAGCCGCATCTACACGCGTAGATGCGGCCGCGATGTTCCTTATCAAACGAGCCGCTGATCCGACAGGACGGATCTCCGCACCGCCGATTCCCTGCTCGCTCCCCGCGAGGGAACAATGGCAGGGAATCGAGCGGAAGATAAGCGGCGCCGGCGGGGACTCGAATCCGGCGCACGCGCGGCGAGCGGGGACGCGGAAGAGGCGAAGCCGCTGGATCGCCGCCTCATCTACACGTGTAGATGAGGCTTTACAGCTATTAACCTCCCTAGCGGTATGGACAGAAATGTCCGTTCAAAAAAACATGCTGTGAACAGTATAAACATGCATACACATCAATACTCTCCTGCACTGTATACTAGACCCTTGCTTGACACATTTTGGCAAGTTACAGGGAAAAAAAAGTTTTAAAAATAAATTTTATCACTGTTTGCACAGAAATCCTGGGGAAATTGAACGCTGGGAAGGTTAAGGCAGCTATTGATTGGCAGGATGAGGGGGTACAGTGCAGCAGCCAGATAAGTACTATCCTCATTTAGACCAGCAACCAAAGGTTTTTCCGTTCATGAAAGTGATTAAAGATGTTATGCTGAAAGAATGGAGTAAAGTGGAACAGAAGCCATCTCTCAATAATAAGCTTTCTAAACTTTATCCGCTGAGGCAGGAAGATGCAAAGCTATTAGACTCTGCGGCAGTAGTTGATGCATCAGTGGCCAGACTGGCCAAGCATGTGACTCTGCCTATGGAGAATGTTGTTGCTTTCAAAGAGCCTTTAGACAGGAAGATAGATACGGATGTCAAAAAGGCCTTTCTGTCTGCTGGTTCAGCCTGCAGGCCAGCCGTTGCCTTGACCTCCCTAGCAAAAGCCACTAGTGTATGGGTAGACAACGTGGAGGCAGCAATCAATGCAGGTGCAGACAAATAGGAGATCATAAAAGCTCTGGATCAGTTGAAGTTGACAGGAGATTTCATGGGGGAAGCGGCCATTGACATTATTAGGTCTGCGGCAAGATCAATGTTATACAGTGTTACCGCCAGGAGGGCCCTGTGGCTAAAGCCCTGGTCGGCCGATTAAGCATCAAAGTCAAACTGGTGTAAGATTCCCTTTGATGGCTCCCGTTTATTTGGTGCTCAGATGGATAGTGCCATTTCGATGGTGACGGGAGGAAAATCGGGCCTGATTCCGCAAGATAGGAAGCAGAGGCCTTTCAGACAACAGGCCTCGAGAAGAGTCCCTAATAGCAGGTTTCAGCAAGCAAGATCCTATAAGCCGGGAGGCAGTTTAACAGAAACTGGAAAGGAACACAATCCACCTTTATGAAAGTGGTAAAGGCAAAGGCTGCCTCCGACTCTTTTCAAAATCCAAAGCGTTTTTGATGGGACGCTTACTCAGAATTGTCCGGTAGGGGCCAGATTAGGCCTCTATTGGAAATCTTGGGTAGGGATAATCAGAGATCCATGGGTGTTAAACACTCTGAAGACAGGTCACTCTTGGAGGTTCAAGAAGAAACCTCCACATTTCAAGTTCATGGCCACATCTATGCCTCGAGACAAGGAGAGATCTCAGACCCTAGACGAATTTGTAAAGACGTTACTGAGGGAAGAGGCGATCATTCCATTGTCAAGCAGAGAATGTCGGAGGGGAATCTTTTCTCCGCTATTCTTAGTAAGAAAGTCTTCAGGAGGTTGGAGACCGATACTCGACCTAAAGTTCCTGAATAAACACATAAAGATCAGTCACTTCAAGATGGAGTCTCTGCAATCCATTATTCCGATGGTAACTGTGGGAGACTGGATGTCGACGGTAGATTTATCCGATGCCTACCTTCACATTCCCATAAAGAGGGAGTTCCAGAAGTTTCTCAGGTTCTCGATAAACGGAAAAGCCTATCAGTTCCGGTGTTTGCCTTTCGGACTCTCCACAGCCCCAAGAACTTTTACCAAGGTGCTACTGCCAGTAATTGCATATCTGAGGCTTCAGGGGTTGAGGATTTTCCATTACCTGCTTCATCAGGATCGACAGGAATTGTTGCAACATCAGAGAATCCTGCTCAATCTACTTGGTTGGTTAATGAATACCAAAAAACAGGATCTGATTTTTCTAGGGGCGAGATTCAGAACAATCCAGAATCAGGTATGACTTCCGGATCAGAAGATTATAACAATGCAGATGAAGGTGCTGAAGGCTCTGCAGGTCCCCTTTCTGACTACCAGGGACTGTTTAAGTTTACTAGGAACCTTATCATCATCTATCCCGATGGCAAAGTGGGCACACTGGTTCCTCAGGAAGAGTTCAGACATTCTTTTTGCATCATTGGAACAGAACAAGCTTGGTACAGAAGTTCCATCTTCCCCTCAAAGTGAAGATCTCCCTCAGATGGTGGACCAGGGAGCAGAATCTAAGGAATTGTCGGCAGATCCAGTCAGATGTGCCAGTAGTAATTACCACAGATGCCAGTATAAGAGGTTGGGGAGCCCACTGCAATGGGATCCAGATGCAGGACAAAAATGGAGGTCAGTACAGGAGGGAGTACCCTCGAATCTCCTAGAACTGAGAGCGGCCTTCCTGGCCTTGAAGGCCTTCCGACACCTGATATACGGAAGATCGGTCCTATTGAAGATAGACAATGTATCTGCAGTGGCATATATCAGGAGACAGGAAGGTACCAGGAGTCTGTCACTCCTTCAGGAGACGGGACATCTAATGGCTTGGGCAATAAGGAATTTGTCAGACCTCACAGCAACTTATCTGCCGGAGAGAAGAATACATTAGCGGATCACCTAAGCAGGGATTTTGAAAACCCCCACGAGTGGTCTCTGGACAAGAAGATCTTCCAGAAGATTACCATGAAGTATGGGTATCCGCAGATAGATCTATGGGCCTCTCCACAGAACAAGGTACAGAGGTTCTTTTCTCGCTTTCATTACCCAGTAGCAGCAGCAGTAGATTGCCTGGTACAGAAGTGGGACTTCTCCCTGGGTTATGCCTTCCCACCGTTTCCTCTGATTCCCAGGTTTCTTCAAAGGCTTTGCAGGGAGCAAAGCACGATCATCACTATACTCCTCTTCTGGCCCAGGAGGCCTTGGTTCGCTTTAGCGATGTTTCTGAGCATAGAAGATCCAAGCAAGTTACCACCGAATCATGATCTTCTGTCACAAGGCCGCCTTCTTCATCCAGGAGTCAGCGGACTGAGTTTAGCGGCCTGGAGATTGAGAGGAAGAGGTATACTGATGTCGGATGCTCCTCTCAGGTGGTAGAGACTCTGTTAAAAGCGAGAAAACCTTCTACGAATTCTACTTATCGTATCTGGGAGAAGTTTGTTACCTATGCTCTAGATAGCAGCTTTGACAGTCTGCATCCAGAAGTCCAGAATATATTGAATTTTTTACAATCAGGAGTTGACAAGGGTCTCAGTGTAGCAGCCATTAAAGTTCAGGTGTCTGCCCTCTCAGCTTTAACAAACCACCGGTGGGCTGTACATCTTTTGGTGATACAGTTTGTGCAAGCAGTTTTCAAGATCCGTCCACCCAGAAAGCCTTTCTTTTCCGAAATGGGATCTGGCAATGGTGTTGGAGGTTTTGTCTTGCCCTCCTTTGTTTCCTCTTCAGTCAGTTTCTTTGGAAAATTTAGTCTTAAGAACAGTCTTTCTAACCGCTATGGCATACGGAAAGAGAGTCTCGGATTTACAGGCTCTGGGTTGTTCCAATAACCTATTGGAATTTTTCCCAGATAGGGTAGTGGTTAGGCCTGTGTTGCATTTCATCCCAAAGGTTGCTTCAGGATTCCATGTAAACCAGGAGCTCTCTCTACCCACTTTCTTCTTGGAGGAAGAATGTCACCCACTGGATGTGGGACAATCAATTAGATCATATCTGGAGGCTACGGCCTCTTTCAGATCATCCGACCACTTATTTGTTAATTTCAGAGGTCCAAGAAAGGGCATGCAGGTTACCTCTAGGACCATTGCTTCATGGCTTGTTAAGACTATTCAGAAATGTTACAGTATTAAGGGTTTACCTGTTCCGAGAGAAATTAATGCTCATTCTACCAGGGGCATGTCTGCCTCCTGGGCATGTTTTTCTAAGGTTTCAGTTAAGTCTGTATGTAGAGCAGCAGGTTGGTCTTCTGTAAACACATTTCTTAAACATTATCACGTTGATCCTGCTGCCTTGTCTTCTGTGGATTTTGGAAGAGCTGTATTATGTAAATAAATTGTTATCTTTGCAGCATTCCCTCCCTCTTGTGTGATTTGTTACATCCCATAGGTATGCCACCATGTTTGGTCCAGGAAATCGGAAAATTGTATACTTACCTTCTGTAATTTTCCTTTCCTGGATCAAACGATGGCGGCATACGAATCCCTCCCTCTTGTCCATTCGAGGACTGATTTTCACCAAGAATGGCTGGAGGGGGTGGGTCTAAAGATTTTATAGGTAGTCTGTACTATCGGGTTCAGGGGGCGGGGCTAGAACTCATAGGTATGCCGTCATCGTTTGATCCAGGAAAGGAAAATTACGGAAGGTAAGTATACAATTTTCCGATGTATGTATGTGCAATTTTACTTTTTGGCCACAAGATGGCGTTAGTGAGCACTCTCCCATTATAAATGTTCACTTTTTTTTTCCCTTCTACATTTAAAGGGAACTAGAGATGAACGATTCACACAAAATAAACCTATCAGTTGATAGCTTGTAAAGAATAAATGCTCTACCTGATAATTTCGCCACTCTGGTGTGCCTTTTTGAGTGTTTTTTATCCATTATTGCTCCAGGAAATATCCAATATGGCCACCAGCTCATATCCCTTCTACTTCCAGGTTATAAGCTGTTCTGGATGTGCTGTCTAGCCTCTATGAGACTATAGACAAGCAGGGCTGCTGCAGCCTTTCATCTGTCTGCTTTCAACGTTATTATTCTGGTATGCTGTGTGGCTGCCTGTAGGAAGTGTCTCTCATAGAAATGAAACTGCATACAGTAGATAATGACTGGCTGCACAGTGCACAAAGATACACTTGTCTGTTTCAGAGCTTCTTTCTCGGCAGCAGCAGCCCCTCCTATGTCAACAGCTCTGAGTAGGAAATCTGAGCCAGGAGGGGGCAGGCTTGGGCTTGAAAAGACTCCACAGAAGAGTGACTCAGCTATAATGATTCCAGGGTAAACCTAGACTGAATCAGTCGGTGGATTCTTATCACAGTTGATAACAGATAGATTAGACTGAGAAGAATAAAACTAAAAGCATGAAAGGTGTTTACTGTCAGGTTCCCACTGATAAATGTAATAAAATACATGAGTGTGCTTCGTCTCTGGTTCTCTTTAACTACACTGTTTCCTGTTTTATGAATGGATGTGGCCGCTGATTGTGATCACGTCCATTCATTCCAGGCATTGCGATTGGAACACGGAATCCCTATGGAAATGGCAGCAGGAGCGGTGCGCACGCGCAATGTATTAAAACGTCATGTTGCCGTTAACAGGCTCAAACCTGACGTTTTAACACGATACAATGTCGGTAAGTGGTTAAAAGACAAGGAAGATCTGTATAGATTATGTGAGTGTTGGAGGCAGATGTAACGTGATTAGACAGATGTTGGGGGTGCGATGTCATGTTATACACACTGAAGGATACTGCTTCCAATCTGGGAGACGAGACGAGACACGGGCAATGGCCGATCAAACACAAACCGGGAATCCAGACACTCCTGTCGCATGAAGTTACTGCAAAATAAAAGCCAAGTGAACTACTGCTACAATAAAGAGAAAACACAGGGCTAAAACAATGAAATGGGGCTCTCTGCAATATCTTAAAGGATAACTGAAGTGAGAAGCACATGAGGGCTGCCATATTAATTTTCCTTTAAACAATACCAGTTGCTTAAGTATCTGAAGTTGGCAGGGCAATGTCTACACTGGCACTAAGTTATGAGTGCGTGTGTGTGTGTGTGTGGGGGGGGGGCAGCATGTCACTTCTATCTGCAGTGTTTCTAAATCCTGATGCATGGAGGCAGATATTTTGTTAGGGTGGATCCAAGATTGCCTATAAACTAAACAAGCCTCGCCCACAGGTTTTCAGAGAGCCAAGGCACTTTCAGACAGTAGCAAGGGCTCATGGGAGCTCAGTCTGGGCAGGAGGAGGGGGAGGTATTACTAGCCAGAGATTTCAGAGGCAGAGGGGAGGAGGGAGGAGGAGGGGTCATTAGGTTTTTTTGCACAAGATACAGATAAGCCTGCCTCTGTGTAATGTTTACAAACAACATGGCTGCTGTCATTGTATCACAGCAATAAATAGGCATACACTTTTGAAGCGGTTTGCAGCTAGATTTGCTGTGTAAACTATCTAAACTTTAGAGAAGATATAAAGACAAGTTACTTGTTATAGTTAGTGTGCAGTCAGCACAGTGGCAGCTGCTAATCAGTGGATGTTATTGCTGTGGTACAGTGGCAGCTTATAATCAGTGGACATTAATGCTGCTGGCATAGTGATGGCTGCTAATCAGTGGCTGCTACAGCTATAGTGGTGGCTGATAACCTACAGGTGAGCATGTTACACGCTGGCATGTACTGATGGCATGCCACTGCTGTGGCCATGAAGACCTGCCACTGGAAGCAGCGATTAGTTGAGTTAACCCTCTCACTTCAGCCCACTCACAACTCTGCAGGGAGGTCGGAGGGAGGAAAAAAAAATTAAAAAAAAAGGAGAGGAATGCAGCCTGTGGTCTTTAGCCTGTGGCCTGGGCCACGTAAAGTTTGCCTAGTCCTGGTATGGCGGTATAGACCTGACAGGGAACATAACGTAGCTCTACCGGTTACACCAAGGCTGCCCACTCACCAGAGCAGCCGTGCATCAGCCGTGAGACCAGCAATGGAGATTCCAACATGATTGTCCACATTGAGGATCTTCTTCTGATGGGCGGCCAGTTCAGACTGCGCTCTCTGCGGAATACAACAATGTTATGACTAGCGTTAGTCCAACCTACTGCTGTTACACCAATATAACAATGTTATACCAACACACTTGTATCCAGCGGGACCTCAATACACCAATATAAACTTCCAATGCTACAATGTTTTATTCATTTTTTATTGATATTATACCAACATACTACACAGCGCTTTACAGAGAACCCTGAACTAATACCCATTTCAACATCTAGCGTCCCACCACAGACTGGGGCCCAAATTGGGAGGGTTCCAGTGAATATATCTGTGTTATTTTAGAAAGTAACAAGAAATTTCTCCTGGAGGAAAACTCACACAGACCTCGCATAAGTGTCACACAAATAATCTTCCCTGACAACTCCTGGCTTCTACCAAGAAGCCATTCTTTACTATTGGTACCCCCATTGCAGGGTAGGTTATAAACAAAAATAGTGACGAATTATAATTTTAAGGCTAACCCGAGGCGAGCGTGATATGGAGGCTGCCAAATTAAATTTTCTTTTAAACACCAGCAGTTGCCTGGCAATCCTGTCGTCTTCTGGCATTTGTAGTGACTAAGTCAAAACCTTGAAACAAGCACATGGCTAATCCTGTCTGACTTGAGACAGAGACCTCTGATCTGTATGTTAGAGAGACTGGATCAGGGGACAGACAGGCAACGTGCATTGTTTAAAACAAAAAAAAAAAAGTATAGTAGTCCTTATATCCCTCTTACCTCGGGTTCGCTTTAGGCCCCTTGTAGTCTTGCATTGCAAATGTGCGTTGGGCTACCCTGTTTTACCGCAGGGTAACAACGGCAATGCAAGGCAATGGGGAATAGCACACTTACCATGTTGCATTGACATTGCCTGATCCGTCATCAAGCGAACCAGGGGCAACGGCCTGTTACCGCTGGTGCAATGACACATTGTGAGAAATGCTGCTTCCCGGCTGCACTGAGTAATATTATTTCCCCATAATATCTCCGCTTCCGCACCACCTACACTCCCAGAATTTTCAGGTTATGGAGGGGACCCCCCGATCTATCGTTGTGCCAAATTGCAGTCCCCGAGCCCAGCTGGTTCCTGAGATCGATTACAGAAACCTATCTTGGGAACCAGCTGGGTTCGGGGGCTGCGGTTTGGCACAGAGGGATTTCAGGGCGTCCCCTCCCTACCCTGACAATTTCTGGAGTGTAGGTGGTGTGGAAATGGAGATATTTGGAGTGTTTAGTGCGGCAGCACAATTAAATGCGAAACAGGCTCCTACTGCACAGGTGGGGCTACACTATTCATTACACTGGACTACCGAGGCGGTGGAAGTAATGCAAGTCAACGGGTGACACACAACTTTTAAAAAGGTTGACAGCGGCAATGCGGCGTGCATGCGTAGAACATGAATGTAACGGATTCCCGGGAATTCCAGTTACGTACTTCCTGTCCAGGAGTACGTCACTGTGTGAGGGGCGGCGCTATGCATGTGACATGTTTGAGATTTTGTGCGTGTCAGTGTGATGCGGCAGGGGCAATGCACAGCAAACGCACAGCTCAAGTGTAAAACCAACCTTAAGTACCATAAAGGTGGCCATACACTGGCCCGATTTGCGGCAGTTTCGACAGCAGATTCGATCACTGGGATCGAATCTGCTGCCAATCGTTCGCGCAACACGCACCCGCCGATCCGATTTCCTCCCGAAATCGGATCTGTCCGTCGATCGCGCCGTGCGGGAAATTACCCTCGATCGCCCGCGGGTAGGGAGCGCGTCGCTAGCGGCGGCCGATCCGATCAGGTATACATTACCTGAGGCTGGCTCCCGGGCATCCCGTCCGTCACTGCTCCCGTCATGGCACCTCCGGCATCCTCGTATAACTTCCGCTGTCATGCCAGTGACAGCGGAAGTACAACTAGAGGGCGCTCTATTTGAACTTCCGCTGTCACTGGTGTGATAGCTTAAGTTCTATGCGGATGCCGGAGCCGGAGGTGCCACATGACGGGGACATCACGCCCGGGAGCCAGCCTCAGGTAATGTATACCGGCGGGGGGAGCGGCGGCAGCACCACCACAACAGATTGTGATCGGTTTCAGGCTGAAATCGATTCACAATCTGTTTGCAGGAAAGGCAGCCATACGATCCCTCTCTGATCAGATTCGATCAGATAGGGATCTGTCAGCTGGTCGATCTGATGGCACATCGACCAGTGTATGGCTGCCTTAATTGTACATGGGTTTATGTTCCATATGCCATGTACAAATCGCAGATGAACAGGAGCCTTGTCTTATCTGGTCTGAGGTTCTGTCCCCATCCTGTCTAGGCCTCTGTTCCGTGTGCAACCCAGATTGTGTCCCCAACACACAGAGAATAAACTTGTGTGACAAAGGTACTTGCTGCTGCATTGTGGTCATTCTAAATATGCGGTTATCTCTTACAGGTACATGCTGAATAGAACCTTCATGCAAATGAAGCTTGTTGGCAGTGAATTAACTGACCTTTAGAGCCACAAGCACGGCATGAGTCTTGGACTTCAGTCCCACAGTGGCAGAACCTTGCTTTACCGCTTCCATGGCATACTCAATCTGATGGATCCGGCCCTGCAAAACAAACAAATCACTCAGTATTATGCAGGGAATGCACCATGCGTTTTTAAGGCAGATAGATGGTTCAGTAGATAATTTCAAACATGTCCGATCTCACTTTCGATAGTTTTGCTGCTCGATTTCTGATAGAAGTGAATGGAAAGTGATAAGAAAAGATAAGAGAATCGAGCGGATAAACGAAACGAAACACGATCGAACGGCAAATCGAGCGCAAACATGCATCGTGTATTCCCAGCATTAGGATGCTCTGTTGTGCCTTATGAACTCCACCCCTGGGGAAGTGTTTCAGGCCCTAAGAGATTGAGGAGGGAGGTGTATAGGCCTTAAAGTGAACCAGAGGCGAGAGTGTTATGGAGGCTGCCATATTTGTTTCCTTTTAAACAATACCAGTTTCCTGGCAGCCCTGCTGCTGTATTTGGCTGCAGTACTGTCTGAAGTGCACCAGAAACAAGCATGCAACTAATGTCAGTTCTGACAATATTGTCAGAAACACCTGATCTGCATATGCTTGTTCAGGGTCTATGGCTAAAAGTATTAGAGGCAGAGGATCAGCAGGACAGCCAGACAACTACAAAGGATCGAGGTCGGCACTCCACTGGCGATATAAACTTGTGTTTATTGAAAAAGTTGCAAACACGACATGTTTCGGGGTCACCCCCTTCCTCAAGGTACACTTGAGGAAGGGGGTGACCCCGAAACATGTCGTGTTTGCAACTTTTTCAATAAACGCAAGTTTATATCGCCAGTGGAGTGCCGACCTCGATCCTTTGTCATTGTCAACATATTGGGGGAGTGGTGAGCCACTGAGTGTCTGAGCACCGGCGGACCGGGTGTGTGAAGCCTGGGTGGGTGAGGACCCCGGCATCCTGACTGTTTGCAGCCAGACAACTAGTATTGTTTAAAAGGAAATAAATATGGCAGCCTCAATATAACTCTCACCTTGTGTTTCCTTTAAAGAGAATCTGTATTGTTAAAATCACACAAAAGTAAACATACCAGTGCGTTAGGGGACATCTCCTATTACCCTCTGTCACAATTTCGCCGCTCCTCGCCGCATTAAAAGTGGTTAAAAACAGTTTAAAAAAAGTTTGTTTGTAAACAAACAAAATGGCCACCAAAACAGGAAGTAGGTTGATGTACAGTATGTCCACACATAGAAAATACATCCATACACAAGCAGGCTGTATACAGCCTTCCTTTTGAATCTCAAGAGATCGTTTGTGTGTTTCTTTCCCCCTGCAGCTATCTTCCACTGAAGTTTCAGGCTGTTTCTTCCTGCAGAGTGCAGACAGCTCGGAGCTAGTCTACTTTAGGGGACCCAGCGCAAATCCCCATAGACAATTGGAACTGAGCTGAAAACGGAAAGAATTTCCGCTTTCAGCTTGTTTTAAACCCCACAAGTTATATATGTATGGAAAGCTAAGATTCTCCTCTAACGAATTCTGGCACTTTCGGTGAGAAAAACCTTAAACTCACCGTGCAGGAAGCGCCGAAAGTCCGCAATCGTGGCTCCGTCGGCCATTTTAGCTGTCTGCTGCTGCTGTTTATCTCCCTCCTCATTGGAGGGATTGTTAGCTGGGGGCGTGCCAGGAAGAAAAAGTGAACTCCACACGCCACCCAGTGGCTGAGTGATAAAACATAAGTTGCTCTGAACTTGGGCATGGGAATAATAATGTATTATAATACATTAATACATTATTATTAAAATAATGTTATTTATACGCACACCTGCTTTAGTGGAGTCACTGTCCCCTTGCCCGCTCGCTTTGCTCGCTGGGCTGCGGGCTCGGTCCTCGCTTCGCTCGGACAACTTTTTATTCCTACTCTATGTCCACATGGATAGTGGAGATTGCACGCACACCTGCTTTAGTGGAGTCACTGTCCCCTTGCCCGCTCGCTTCGCTCGCTGGGCTGCGGGCTCGGTCCTCGCTTCGCTCGGACAACTTTTTATTCCTACTCTATGTCCACATGGATAGTGGAGATTGCATGCACACCTGCTTTAGTGGAGTCACTGTCCCCTTGCCCGCTCGCTTCGCTCGCTGGGCTACGGGCTCGGTCCTCGCTTCGCTCGGACAACTTTTTATTCCTACTCTATGTCCACATGGATAGTGGAGATTGCACGCACACCTTAATTATTTTCATTTTTTTTTTTTATTATTTCATTAAATGCATTTCTTGTATTTTTGCAAGTTTTAAATTACAATGACAGTTTTCAATACAAGAATTACTTGTATTCCACAGCCACTAGGTGGCGTGTGGAGTTCACTTTTTCTTCCTGGCACGCCCCCAGCTAACAATCCCTCCAATGAGGAGGGAGACAAACGGCAGCAGCAGCAGAGCTAAGATGGCCGACGGAGCCACGATTGCGGACTTTCGGCGCTTCCTGCACGGTGAGTTTAAGGTTTTTCTCACCGAAAGTGCCAGAATTCGTTAGAGGAGAATCTTAGCTTTCCATACATATATAACTTGTGGGGTTTTAAACTAGCTGAAAGCGGAAATTCTTTCCGTTTTCAGCACAGTTCCAATTGTCTATGGGGATTTGCGCTGGGTCCCCTAAAGTAGACTAGCGCCGACAGCTCTGCCTGTATGTAATTCCTCAGTATGTGAAAGCCTTGCCAGCTCAGAGGAGGATTTATCCAGCTTGTAAAAGATAAGAGAGCAGAGAGAAGCTGCCCTAATCTAAATAACACACAGGCAGTGTGCAGAGAGGGGCCTGGAGGGGGGAGATGCATCACAGAACCACAACACTGAAGAACTTGGCAGCCTTCCAGACACAGGCTGACAAGTCTGACAAGAGAGAGATATAAGTTGATTTATTACAGAGATGGTGATAGTAGAACGTGCTGCAGTAAGCCAGAACACATTAGAATAGCTTTTGGAACTTGTAGGATGATAAAAAACAGGATGCAATTTTTGTTACGGAGTCTCTTTAAGAGGCTAGGGAAGAAAGCATTAAAGAGGAACTCCAGTGAATATAATGTAATAAAAAAGTGCTTCATTTTTACCATAATTATGTATAAACTAGTGACCTTAGCCCGTTTAAAAACGGGCTAGGTCTTCCTGTGCGCGCCTGCGCGCACCAGTCTCGCACTTGCCCGTCAGGGGTTCACACGCCCGCCTGGCCCCGTCCCTGTCGTCCTGCCTGTGTGAGGCTGGGTAGCAAAAAACACGGACCCAGCTACACAGAGACAACTGTCCCTGCTATATGCAGGGACAGTTCCCTATTATTATATAGGATGATTTAGTCAGTGTTTGCCCATTGTAAAATCTTTCTTCTCCCCGATTTACATTCTGACATTTATCACATGGTGCCATTTTTACTGCTGCCAGGTGATGTAGCTGCTGCTTGCTTTTTTAGCAGTTGGAAACAGCTGTAAACAGCTATTTCCCACAATGCAACAAGGTTCACAGACAGAAAAATGCCAGGACCTTGGTCATGACTTTGCACTATGTGAGGGGTTTCACCACAATATCAGCCATACAGAGCCCCCTGATGATCTGTTTGTGAAAAGGAATATATTTCTCATGTAAAAGGGGGTATCAGCTACTGATTGGGATGAAGTTCAATTCTTGGTCGGAGTTTCTCTTTAAGGCCCCAAGAGGCTGGCGATGGAGGCAGTTAGGCCCCAAGAGGCTGGCGAGGAAGGCAGTTCGGTGAGGGAGGAGTTGAAACCACCCCCCCCCCCCCCCCCCCAGAGGTTGGGGAGGAAAGGTTCGGGGGTGTAGTTGGAGAAAGTGGTATTAGGCCAGGGGTGGGTAATGAGGGTAAGAGGAGAATTTAGGTACTAAAGTAAGAGCAATTATAGGACAATATACATAGAAAAAGGAATGTTTAAGGATAAACAGAAATATAACATACAATAAGCATGGAGAATTAAAAAAAAAAAAAAAGGCAAGAAACATCTAGGTGAGTCACATGCTGCCGATATAGCTTATTATGTGACGGAATACTCCTTTAGCGCCTTACTGATCATTACTGGTTTAAGCTGCCCAGTGGATGGGTGTGGTGTAAACCCCTCAGAACTTTGTTACTATGTTATTAGTAATAAACAAGCCCCACCCCTCCTAGAGGGGTGTAGCTATACCCAATTATGGTTTCTTCAGCCAAATCTGCCTCTGATGTTGGGAGCTCACAAGGTCTCCTATTCTCTGGGGAGATTAGAGGTCAGGAGAAACACCTCATGCTAAACATCTGAAAAAATGATTAATAGTAGAGGAACAGAATGAAGGATTGTGCATCAGATAAAACCTCTACTGTGTTCTCTCAGCCCCCCCCCCCCCTCCTCGCGACACAAAGAGCTTACCTGGGGGCTCCAGACGGTCACATCGTTATCATACTGGTTGCGAAACTGCAGAATAAAGAACAATGACGGTTACTCAAACTGATCGAAAACACAACAAGATGGCAAAAATAAAACACAAGGAAATATAAGTATCAAAGTGTCAAATACATGTGCTGTCCACCTAGAGATTGCTATGGATCTGGGAGGTATGTACCTCAGTTTCCCCAAAATAAAGCCCTAGCAGGAATTTCAAGCATGCTCGAAATATCAGTCCTCCCCCGTAAGTAAGCCCTAGCGGCAGTAAGGGGAAGCATGGCAACTTGTTACTGGGCCCAATGGTCTCGTGGATGGGACCATGGCTTCGTCATTGGGCCAATCCCTGCACTCACTGCTACTCAGTGAGTGCAATGATTGGCCCTATAACGGAGCTATGGTCCCGCATGCAAGACCATCGGCTCCAGTAGAAACACAAGTTGTCTACTTCTTCCCCATAGGCTGAAGCTTTGGGACACAGCGGCATGAAGCTGGGGGAGAGAAGTAGATGAGTAGTCGGGGCAGTTCTAGCGTCTTTGCTATCTCCAGGGAACTACAAGTTGTGAAGGTCCTGTGCAGGTTCTTATAGGCCCATTTGTGGCCTGGGGGTACAAGTCCAACCTGCCTCCGAAGGTTTGCACAGAACGTTTGTCATATCCTTTCTGGCTGTGATATGCAAACTTCAAAGGTTTATCCTGTTCCACTTTTGATCTTTGCAGAGATTTCCCCTCTCCCCATAGATCTAATTTCCACAGGTAAAATTGTAATTTAGCACACACATCAAAAAGACTTCCCTACTCCAGGTGACAATTGCCCAAGCAAAATACACACCTGAGACAGTATTTCATAGCAGATCAAATGTAAGGACACGGCTGCTATTAGCCTAATCAGCCATCTCCTTGCCAGAGGCTAGCAAACCAATTTAGCATTTCCTGCTCTCCTATTCAGACCAAAGGGACGGGGTAGCTGATCATCTGTATAGGCTTCAAAGTGGTCGGGCAACTGTCTGATTAAGCGTTTCCTAATTAGCCTTTGAAGTTCCCAGACTCAGTTGGTCCTGATTTGTATATTGGGACAATGGGGCTGTCTACATATACACAGAGTTCAAAAGCCATGCAGACAAATGGCTGCTAATTAGCAGCTCCCTGCTTCCAGAGGAACTGAATGCAGAAACTCAAAGTAGCAGCTTCCTTCAGCCATACACACATGACACAGACAGAAAAAGTGAAAATATGGCTTCCACGAGATACAATATGGCTGCCATGTTCTGCATATTACCGTACATATCATCATCACCACCACATATATCCTCACAGGTGCCACTCGGGCTTACAGTCAGTATTAGAAATTCATAGCAGAAGTGTAATGGAAATGCCATTTTAAATAAAATTTCAAAAACATCTGTGCAGCTCTGATATATGTGAATAGTGGATTCCTAGCAAGAACAGCTCCAAGCATCCATACATGAGTAGAAAAATGAGAATACAGTTTGTGGTTTTGCTCTCAGTAAAATGCCATGTGTACCACAAATAAATTCCAGGTGCAACATCTGTCGTACTTGGCAAATAAAGGGGATTTTGGTTCTGATTCTGTCTTTACCTTACATTTTCTGAATAAGTTACTGAAAGAAAAAAACTCAACATGGCTGAACTTCCTGAGTTAGTGACTGCAGGAGTGAGCTACTGTGATTCTACTCCTTCCATTGCCACAGTGTACAGTAAGGCCTACAAATTTCAGCCATCAAGATTCACTGTTATCAGCTGGGTAGCGAACAGAATTTGCTAGGGATCATGGGTAGTGTAGTCTTGTGTCCAATAGACAGCTAGCACAGGAGACAGTTTAAAGTCTTGTACACACTCTAGACTCAGCAGAGATGGCTGTATCTGCTGGGAATCTGGAATATACAGCCGTCCCAATGCATCACTGAAAGATTTGCAGTGCCAGATCAAGTTTGGGTGAGCACAAGGTTTATGTGGGGAATTTTTTTTTAGAAGCCTGGAGTTCCTCATTATGTGTCTCTCCATCCAATGTGACATTCCTGCTCTGGGTGAAGCCAGGTGGCCAAGTCACCTACTAACTTTTGGAGGAAGCACTGTCTGTACTAAAGCCTCTTGCACACTACATGCGATTCCGATTTACAATTTGTAATTGGTGCTGCGTTTTAATAGCATCCAGGGAAAATCGCAAATCGGATTTGCGGTGTGCAGGGGGCCTAATACTGGTTTTAAGACATTTGACATCTAGTGAGTTGGTGACAGAGGACCAGACAGCACATACACAATAAGCTGACACTTTTGGAAGTCGGTTGTTAGGTGTACACCTATACTATTTATCCTATTACTATTTTTTTTTTTTTTTTATGTACAGGAGTTCAGCTGCAAGCAGACTGAGGGGATTCCCAGATTCTGTACAAACAGGTTACACATCAGCAGATGGGAGGGACACTTCCTGAACATGCACACTCATCGGGACTCACAAACTGAAAGTGGAAGTCAGACAACTCCAACATGAGGCCTCAGCCCAGACAATGCAGGGCCTCACACTACACACATCTATACAGATGAAAGACAGTAACAGATAGTAAGGGAGAGAAGACATATCATCAGAATGGCACAAGCATGCTGTGTGGCACAGAGCAGACAAACCAGGCATACAAAAATGACACCAACAACATCAGACCACCACCCACAATACAACAGCTTCATTTTATACCATACTTACTACAGGAGTATTTTTATGTTTGTTTGTTGTTGTTTTTTTTTTTTGGGGGGGGGGGGGGGTTGACAGTTACAGGAATTTGGGGATCCATTAAAATGGTGAATGCACACAGTGAGTGCGAAGTGGTATGGTTCACTTGGGTTCAACTAAATCTCTTACATCAGTGTGTCTGGATTACCCATGTTATATACTGGTTCCCCAAGCCTCTGACATATCCCTGCACATGTCTCTGGAAGGGAATACTAAGGCAGGGGTCACACTTATTTGAATAGCATGCGCTTTTGCCGCAGAGCAGAAAACGCATACAAGAATGCACATAATGTTAGTCTATGGGCTGCACAAAAAGTGCATAGGTATGCGGTTTAGGTGCAGGGGGGGGGGGGGGGGGAACCACTCAGCAAGTCCATTCTTTCTGCATAATGAATGCAAAATGATTGCATTTTACAAGCAATCGTTTCCTACGGGAAATAAAAAAACATGCATTTTTGAAAAAAGGTGAGGGGGAAAAAAAAGATTTAGAAATTTTTTTTTTCACTTGGTAATATAGATATTTATCAAAATGCAAATGTAAACGCATGAAAACCACAAACGCAGAAAAAAAAAAAAATGCAGAAATGCAAATGGCAGAAAACTGATACTTTTGTTCAAGTGTGACCCCAGCCGTTATGCAAACTGTTCCAAATTCATGCAAGGCTACACAAACTATGTATGCTAATTTCTGTAGCTTGAAAATGGACCAATCAAATTCTACCTTACATAATCCTGCATCAACACAGAATGATTTGCATCTCATTAACAATCCCTAGCAACCACCCAGGACAGACACAGTCAGCAAATAGGACAGACAGTCAGCAAAATATTTGCCGACCTGACAACACTCTATAATTATCAGGTAAAACCAAAGCAAAAATGATGAGTTATATAGTATAAGGCATTTCAAGAGGATTAATTGCAAAATATTCTTTATTATATGGCCAAATTACTTCGCATGCAACAAAATCAGACAAACATAATGGTGAGCTAGTGCAATACATAAGAAACAGTCAAATGCTGCCATAGTGTCACAAAAAAGTGCTGGGGAGGTGCGTATACACCAATGAGAACGGTCACCCACAAGGATCGGGGCTTGAGCCCTCAAGCGACAGTTCAGAGCTCAATGCTTTAACCACCCTGGCGTTCTATTAAGATCGCCAGGGCGGCTGCATGAGGGTTTTTTTTAAATAAAAAAAAAACTATTTCATGCAGCCAACTGAAAGTTGGCTGCATGAAAGCCCACTAGATGGCGCTCCGGAGGCGTTCTTCTGATCGCCTCCGGCGGCCAAAAGTAACACGGAAGGCCGCAATGAGCAGCCTTCCGTGTTTGGCTTCTCCTGTCGCCATGGCGACGAGCGGAGTGACGTCATGGACGTCAGCCGCCTCCGATCCAGCCCTTAGCGCTGGCCGGAACTATTTGTTCCGGCTGCGCAGGGCTCAGGCGGCTGGGGGGACCCTCTTTCGCCGCTGCTCGCGGCAGATCGCCGCAGAGCGGCGGCGATCGGGCAGCACACGCGGCTGGCAAAGTGCCGGCTGCGTGTGCTGCTCTTTATTTCATCAAAATCGGCCCAGCAGGGCCTGAGCGGCACCCTCTGGCGGTAATGGACGAGCTGAGCTCGTCCATACCGCTAAGGTGGTTAAAGTGGATCCGAGATGAACTTTTACTCATTGCATAATTGTGTTCCTTTCCTATTGTTTATAGGGCATTCCTCAAGCCAAATACTTTTTTGTTTTTCTTTTAATACTCTTATTCCCTATAAACTAAACAAGCCTCGCCCACAGTTTTTCAGAGAGCCTTGGCAGTAGCAAGGGCTCATGGGAGCTCAGTCTGGGCAGGAGGAGGGGGAGGTATTACTAGCCAGAGATTTCAGAGGCGGGGGGGGGATTAGGTTGTAATGTTTACAAACAACATGGCTGCTGTCATATCACAGGAAGAAATAATCATTCTATTGAAGATGCTTGCAGCTACATTTGCTGTGTAAACTATCTAACCTTTAGATAAGATATGTAGACAAGTTACTTGTTATAGTTAGTTTTTCATCCCGGATCGGCTTTAACAGAAGCAAATTGGCTTTTAGACTAGCGACGCATTCCATTGCTATGGAGGGAGGGGCAGAGGGAGGCCGCACAACAGAGTGGGAGGGGTTGGGAGGAAGAACAATGGACTTGGCCGATGCTCAGACCAGATGATCTGACAGTCAGGATCTCTAGGTGATGCATAGGAGGGTCGGCACTCATACAAGATCTGACAGTCTTGATCTCTGGGTGACTCCTCGGGGGTCGGTGCTCAGACAATATGATCTGACAGTCCAGATCTCTGGGTGATGCACTGGGGGGCCGGGCTGGGTCTGACAGTCTTTATCTCTGGGTGACTCCTCGGGGGTCGGTGCTCAGACAATATGATCTGACAGTCCGGATCTCTGGGTGATGCACTGGGGGGCCGGGCTGGGTCTGACAGTCTTGATCTCTGGGTGACTCCTCGGGGGTCGGTGCTCAGACAATATGATCTGACAATGTTTCCAGAATGAAGCAGGCACACCTTCCGTCATCAGATTTTAGGGGGGTGCTTGGTGAAGTGGTATAGGCAGTACCACATTCAAGTCAGTCCACAAGGATCACCAGCACACCACCAGTTTACAGCACACCTTTTATTGTGCCAGTCTCCACAATAATCCAACAATTGTTTCGGGGGCCGGGCAGGTAACCACATGCCTAGATAAAGGGGGACCCTGTCCGGCCCCCAAAACAATTGTTGGATTATTGTGGAGACTGGCACAATAAAAGGTGAGCTGTAAACTGGTGGTGTGCTGGTGATCCTTGTGGATTAATATGATCGGACAGCCCGGATCTCTGGGTGACACATGGAGGGCGCTCAGATGAGATGATCTGACAGTCCGGATTTCTGAGTGACGCATTAGGGCCTGTGCTCAGACAATATGATCTGACAGTCCGGATCTCTGGGCGACGCATCGGGGGCTGGTGCTCAGATGAGATGATCTGACAGTCTGGATTTCTGGGTGACGCATTGGGGGCAGGTGCTCAGATGAGATGATCTGACAGTCTGAATCTCTGGGTAACGCACTTGGGAGGGGGGCGCGGATGTTCATATGAGATGATCTGACAGTCCGGATCTCTGGGTGACGCACTGGGGGGGGCGCTCATATGAGATGATCTGACAGTCCTGATCTCTGTGTGACGCATCGGAGGGCGGGGGTCTTCTTCAGACCATTTACTCCCTCACCGTCCTCCCAAGCCGTTTTGATCCTTCCCTTGCCAGCCCAGTAAATCCTCCAGTCAGCCCCAGTAGTGATCTACGCACATGCGACTGGACAAATGTACCGGGCTGGCTAGCAGAGGATCAGAGCATACTAGGGTATAGTGAGGGAGCCCACAGCTTGAAGAAAGCTGGAGGAAGCACCAGGTAAGTATAAATGCTTTTATTCTTTCGTCTCAGGTTTCCTTTAAAAAGGAAATTAATATGGCAGCTTTAATATATTTCTTCAGGTGCCGTTTAAATTACACAAACAGGATCACAGACTGCAATAAGCTTCTAGCACCAGAAGTAAATTCAAGAGATGCCCATCACTTCCTGTCGATCATGACACCAGTGAAAGGGAAAGGAAGTGGATGACATTTACCAGACGTGAATAGGGTTGCCAGGTCGG